>NC_142672.1:18906200-19206200 GCF_964200805.1 Pocillopora damicornis
AACGATGAAATGTATCAAATAACTGTACAGTAACAAAACAGCTTTTCAGGTGTTCTTGGGTAATTTTGGCAGGCGTGACATAGCTGCTTTTGCTTTAGAAGTAGAAGAAGCCCCCGAAAGTAACAAACAATCTTGTTTGTCTTCGTAGCATTTGTATTGATAAAATAATGGCCATTCAATATTTGAATAATTTTTATTTTTTTAATCCAGTGCGGAGACATGATTGGAAGCATTTAGGGGCGGTTATTTACATGGGGTCCAACCCAAACCACGCTTTTAAGCAATCATTGAGCCTCAAGCTCTCTCTATAAGAGGGTTGATTTAATTAAATAAATGTTCTTCCACTGTAAGCTTTCGGCTTCCTTGACACTGTTCGCAAAAATAAACGTTCAGATAAAAGGTTCAGCTAAATTGAGGATTTTCTAGAACGCGGTTTTGTTAAACAGTGGCTAAACGTTGTTTAACAAATCGGCCTTTAGTGTCCAGTTTCATGTTTGTTATCATAAATACCACTAGCAACAGGTGGTAACTCATCATTGTTGCTCTTCTGCATATGTTGTTGAATTGGTTTGCATGTCTTGCCTCTCAATTGAAAAGAAGCATTGACCGCTACGGGACAGTTTTTCAGAAGCATCAACTGTTACACTGCAATATGTACGATTACTGATTAGACGCTTTTAATTTCTACATTCCCTGTTGTTGCATACAGGATAGGTGTTTATCTATCTGAAAAACAACCGAATATTTTCAGGCCTTTTAAATGAATCACTTTATAAAATAAGTCGTTAAAACAAACTTTTTCAGCTTAGAAATGGATGTGGGTTTACTAAATATCGCACAAGGAATGCTTATCCTTTTAAATGGTTATTATCATAATTATAATATTTTTGAGAAGAATTGTAACTGCGAAGACTATTGGGTCAGGTCTTGACAAATGATAGTAACAATAACAATAACAATAATGTTGATGATGATATGATAATAATAATAATAATAATATTAAAAATAATAGTAATAATAATAGTAAAATAGCGCCATATCTATCAGCTCATAAAACTTTCGAGGGACTTTGGCTAGACTGCATTTTTTGATGAAAATTCTTGCGGACGCCCCCAATTTCGGAATGTTTTGTTTAAATAAAGTTCTTTATCAAAAAAATCTATCCCGTACAGCTTAATGAGTTTTGCTTCAAAAGATCAATGTAATATAAAATATTCATTTCTATAAATTCTGTAAGAGCAACACGAAGCGCAGACACTTCGTGGCTACAAAATTAACCATAACAGATTGCCATCCTCTTAAGTAAAAACCCGATACCGCTAGGGTTTGGCTAGTTGTAATTGCATTAAATCATTTCTATTCAAGGTCCTCCCAATATTTCAATGCCGGTTTTTATGGAAGCCTTTCCAGGCGCACAGGTGACGTGCTCAGTGACAGGAAGTCATCCTATGTACACCACGATACTCAGTGACTCAAGAGTTCTGGTTAACACAACAAGCATGGCAACCTTTTGGTTTGAGGAGGAAGGAAACTACACCTGCATGGCAAGCAGCAAGTATGGGACTGATTTAAAAGTGTTCAGTGTGATTTTCCCAGGTAGGCCCTAAACCGATAATTATACTTTTTCAATTTGCTTCACTTCAGTTAATAGATTGCCTGAGAAAACCAACGGTAGTTATTCGTTTCAAACAAAAATTTAATTCAATAATATGAATGATATGATAAGACTAATGACATAATTTGGTAACGTCCTGTTAAAAAGTAAAAATTGAATGATTAAATAAATGTTCTACAGTGGCGATGTCTTGTATCTATCTTCGCATTCCCTTCAAACCCGAGATAAATGTCAATATTTCCTTATCTAACCTCGCTGCGAGACTTCAAAGGATTTTAAGGGTAAGAGGGTTTGTAAACTTAGTGAGGTTTTATAGTAGGTGCCAAGTCCTCCGCCACCAATTGGTTTTGACTTCAAATATACCACAGGAGAAGTATATAATGCCGGAGTGCGGCGGCTACATTTAGCAGTTTCTTTTGTAGTTACGTACCAGACGCTTGGCTAGACGATCAAGTTATTATTTTTAAGTTGCGTGTCTCTTTAGGCCGAAAAAAATTCTGAAGCTTAGAAATCGAGTTTTTCTTATAAGCAATTCTTTCTTAGTTTAAAATCTCGGCTTAACGACTTTTCAGAAGATCAAAAAGGGTAACAACGGCGGAGTCGCAATATATGTACGGAAATGTCTTGTCACGACCGTGACAAGGGACGACCTTGGACAATGTCGAGGGGGTATTGTTGGAAATTTCAGAGTCGAAATCACGTAGTATTATTGTGGGTAATTTTTACAGACGAGACCGTACATCTTAAGGACTAAAGGGGGTAAGTTTCTAAAGAAACTGTGGTGCTGCGTCGGTGGGGGAGTATAACTAGATAGTTTTGTTTTATCAACTGAGTTAATAATGTACATTTGCCACCATTAAGTGTTTCTAAGCTGAAGTATTGAGCGTTAGCCCTTCGTCAGAGCGAATGACAAAGAGCTAACGCTCGAAATTTCAGCTTTGAAGCTCTTTACGTACATCTTAATACTACTTCAAGGATTTTTAACTTAACAACATTTTGATACTGCTTTTGCCGACGACAAAAAGATTCTTCTTTTGGTCGATTTAACTGCTGTTTGATGTCCGCTCAGGGTAACAACTCCGAATATTAACAACTTAAATCGCTCTTCAAAAGCTATCAACAGTTCAGTTTGAGTCACCAAGCACTCAAAGGACCAGTTATTTAGACGAAATGTAACCAAAACCACGGCTTTACGCGATAAGTGGGCCTTGGTCTTTCTCTAGTAGAGAATTACTTTATTCAAATTGATTTTCCTACACTGTTAGCTTTTAGCCCTCTTGACGCTGTTCTCAACAATTAATGGTCACATGTAAGGTACAGCTAAATTTAGAACTGTTTAGGACTCAGTTTTGTTAAAGCTTAGCTTTGTTTAAATAACCAGCCGGTCCAAATTTTTCATCGACTTGATTGCAGTTAATCGTCTTCAGAGCATCTGTAAATTTTGCGGAGACTCGACCTATTTTAGTGATCATGAACTCGTTTAAAACCCAACTGAAAGAAAGCTCCTGCAATCTGAAAACTTTCAGGGACTAAGCCAATCATAATCCGTGTGAGTTTTCAAGGACCTTGAAGGTGGTACCTGGAACTCTTTTTCTACTCCCGTTGGTTTAAATGAGCTTTGGAGTAGTTTTAAACGAGCGTTTGTCACAGTGGTGACTTGCACCACTGATACTGAAACGTGTGCTGGGCGTGGACAACTGTCTTTGGATAAGCAAGGGTATCAAAGTTGTTGAGGAGTGATGCCGATCTTAGAGCTCTGCGAAAAACCATCGAGGAGTTCCTTCCTGAGGAGATTAAGGCGGCCTCCCCTAGTATTAGCGTCAATGGAACTGTGTCTTCTGAAGAGAGGTGTATAAAAAATGCTCTCAACGAGTTCTTTGCCACTGCATCCAAAAATACTGAGTCTAAATCAGGGAAGTGTCTGACGACATTTGACCTGACTCTTTTAGTTCGTTGGAGAATTTTTGAATGTTACAGGTCGCAAGACACTGAAAAATTTATTCATGACCTATCACGTAACCAACTTTGATAGGTATCCTATTTCATCGGTAGTAGTCCGGTTTTTTTCCAGCCTGAGAAATTATTTCGTTTCCTCGCTAATAAAACTTTATTTCTACCTCGGTGGACGTTAAATGGAAGTAAAAAATATTTGATAGGGACTGGTTTTTGGCTGGATAATAAGCAGCAATAAACAAATAACGGACACCTGCTTCCGCCCTCCCGTCACCCACCCTCCATTATCATTGTGTGCGTTATGGACGAAAAAAAATCCTAACTTTCAGTTAACTGAGGTTGTAGAGTTTTAAAAATTGTACTGAACTTGGTCTGCTAGTGAAGTGGCTTAGCGTAATATTCCTTTGGCCAGCTAAGGCTTCATAACTTTGAATAATTGAATTTAGTTTATATTTGCATTTGCCACTTTGCTCTCTCACTCGTTGCTTGGCTTTGTTTTCGGCCGCTATTTATTGAGAGTATCGTAAAGAAGAATTCCTTTGGTTTTTCTGTTTACTCTTTTTACAGATTGCGGATCCACCTGTTCTTTCAGGGCTTCATGGTCTGGAAAAAGGATTGCTAACTGCATCAATGTGACAGGCCTAATTCTTACAGAATGCCTTCCAGCAACAACTGAAATACTGTAACACAATTTCACGAGATTTCCACCACAATTGATCATAGTTGTCTTGCTTGCTATTTTTCGCGATCGAGAATTCGGATTTTCTCTACCTTGTTGATTTTGATTCTCTTTTGTATATTTTTGACAGCCTTGTGCGTTAACGAAAGTGCGCTCACTACACTATAAAACCTGGTAAACGAGTTCTGTGGCTTTTATGACGTAACCCTTTTTAACGCTTGAATATGTTGCGCGAATCTAAGAATAAGTCTTCATTGATTTGAGTACGAGGTAGGTTACAAGTGTAATACGCTTGTCTCTGTTGCGAGCTTGTAGCGATCTGTTCCGTTCATGGCTTGAAGTACGTTGCTCATCTCAGGTGTTTTACAATACGTGTGCTGCAATTGTTTATGTTGGGCTCTTGTAATCTGTTTTATGATTAAACTTCTAGTAGTCTAGTTCCAGCTAGACTACCAGCTATTTTACTGACGATCAGATCCTTTCAAACTCCATCGGAGGGTAGTCTGCCCTCTCAAATCTTAGTTTGACTATAGGTACTCTTTCATGTGAAGACTTCTGATAACTTTACTTTCGGTTAGTGTGAACCTAATTTTACCTCAGTATTCCATCACGATAATGTCATCTTGTCGGATGCAGTTTTTTTTTTCTCCGATATTCATCATATCTGCCGTTGGGGCTAACAACATAGTTATTTGGATGCACTTTTAATATTTGTTTTGTTATTTTTCAATGTTTCGGATAAACGATCGCCTTAAGCCAAAATAAATTTGGCTATGGAACTCAATAAAAAAGGGTGAATTTTCACATATATTGGCGGAAGCCAGGGATCAGTGAAAGAAGTTATGAAGCTTACGAATCGAAAAGAAAAAATGCTAATCAATCGAAAGGAACCTTCATTGTGTTTATAATCCTCTAGTTTTGGGCCGAATCTAGAGTGCTGAGTAAGCATTTTTTTATAATGGCTTTACCGAATGCATTTTGAATGATTTCTACACATGGAAAAACTTCTTTCTTGAGCGAGGAGTAGGCAAAAAGCCACCTCTATGAGATGCTTTTTTCAATAGCCATGGAAATTTTAAATAGAAATGTTAGAAATAAAGATAACAAAGCAGATAAATATCGCAATAAGCGAAAAGTGAGATGGCTATCCTTGTCAATATTATCTCCGAACGTTGCTATTAAGTCAAGGAATTGCTACCGATTTGATAGATACACGGAGCTAACAAATGATAGATTGAGTTCGCAGTGCTATGGCTTGGCCTAATGAGACATTTATTTTAGATTTTTAGTTCAAATACGAGATGGACCTGTGTGCGCTTTGAGTATGCATATCTCGAGCAGAAAAATGCTAAAGATTCTACGCCTCTATTACAAATTCACAGATGCTTATTTTTCCAACTAAGTATGAAGGTGCGGTGTATCTATGTGGATGAACTCTTTGATGGGAAGTAGCTCAGATGCTAACAAAAACCATCGTAGACGTTAAAAATTCTCGATCGAACTCAACTGCATGACAATGACTGGCTAATGAAATAAACGCAAATTACTGTTACATAATAGAGTAAAATACAGTCGGCAATATATTAGAGCATAGAAACTTTTTCTATAAGATGGCAAAATTACAGATGATCTTGAATTCCTTGGCTCAAAGTGGCTTCTCTCATTTCTGGAAAAATGAACATCGTCAAACCATTTAAAAAAACCTTTTAAAATAATTTTCGTTCGTAGTTTCCAGGAAAGACCACCTCACTTCATTGAAGAAGTGAACACAAAGATTTTCGACTTCCGATGTTACTAAAAGCGGGAATGGAAAATGTATAATAAGGAATAGGGAATAGGGAATGGAGAATGGAAAAAATGAAATGGGAAATTGAAAATGAGGCAATAATTTTGTGTTTTTGTTAAGAAGATCACAAGTCGGGATACACCATAGCACTTTCCTTTTATCTCACACACTCGTCTCTACTAAATTTCATTGGAACTAGGTATAACATTTGCCCACATTTAACCATCCTTGTTCCTACAAAACTGTGAAACACTTTGTTTCTTTTTCACTTCTCTAAGACATCAAATAGCTTCCTACGATAACAAGCTTTATTATATACTCAACAAAATATCGCGTTTCTGATTGGTCAATGATGAATGCATAAATAGGTTATAGAGTGCAATAGAGGTTATAGAGTGCAATACGGAGAAGTTGCCATGGAAACACCGGGGAAGCGCCAAATTTGAACACCAAATTATAAAAAAATGGCTGACAGCCGGTTTGCTTTGTCAAACCAAAACATCGTTGAGCAACTTAAAGAAAATGCAAAAAACAAAAACACGTTGAAAGCTACACAGACCTTGTTAAATTTCTGGCAAACATGGGCGACTCAACGAAAAGTAAACCCAAAAATGGAAGAATACGAGCACGAACAACTCGATAAAATGTTGCAAATCTTCTACACAGAAATACGCACAAAAGACGGGTGTGAGTACGAACCTGAGAGTTTAAAATCCATGCTGGCAGCCCTCGACCGCTATTTAAAAGAGCATGACTACAAGTACTCTATTATACGAGACCGAGAGTTTCACCAGTCGAAGTTGGTACTCGAAGGAAAAGTGAAGTGTCTCCGTCAACAAGGAAAAGGCAAGAGACCCAACGCCGCGAACGCACTGACAGCCGAAGAAGAAAAAATGCTATGGAGTGAACAAAGTCTCGGCGACTGCAGTCCAAGAGTTCTTTCCCAGACGATGTGGTGGATCTTGACTCAACATTTTGGCCTGAGGGGAAGACAGGAACACCATTCAATGGAAGTCGAGGACTTCAGTTTTTGTGTGGACGACAGCGGCACAGAGTACGTCACATTTAAAGAAAATCCTACAAAGACGAGGCAGGGAGGACTGAACACAAAACATCGTAGTGTTCTGCCAAAAATGTTCGCTACTGGCGGTCAGAGATGTCCTGTTGAGTTACCGAAGCAATACCTTAGTAGGCGTCCTCAAGAGCTGCGCGACAAAGGTCCTTTTTACCTTGCCATAATCGAAAATCCCAAAACAAATGTTTGGTACAAGAAGCAGCGGCTCGGCGTAAACAGCATCGACAATATGATGAAGAGCGTCGTCAAGAACACAGCTCTGGAAACAAGCAAGAAGAAATTGACTAACCACACCGCAAGGAAGACAGTTGTGAAGAAACTCAGAGCAGCAAGCGTCGAGAGGCAGTCGATAATCCAGGTGACCGGCCACGCAAGTGAAAAGTCTCTTAACGACTACGATGAAGGTAGCGAGAAGGAACAGCGACAGCTTTCAAACATTATCAGCAATGCTCCACAGTCAGCAGCCTCCAGCAGTTTTCCTGGTCTACCAATGTGGTCTTCTCCTGCAACGACTTCATCGTGTGAACAGGTGAAAACAAGCGGCCATGCTTTCACTGCGAACAACTTTCACAACCGTCAAGTCACATTTAACGTGATTCAGGGGCAATGCAGTTCACCAAAGTATACAAGTCAGAATGTTATTCCCTGAGGCCGATTGAGATCAAACATTTGAAAACAGTTTAGCGGGCTTAAGTACTCTTGCCGCTTTTAATAACTGAAATTTAGCTTTTGAGTTCGGCTTGTAATATTTTCTGAGAAACTTTCAAGAACTTCACGCTTGATTTACCTGTCACAACATTACATTTTTGATTGGTTCAAATAAAACATGTGAGCATTTTGGAACCCATTGAAGTGTTTTTTGTAGTACGTAAGGCGTGCAGAGTAGCGCGATGGAGTAATTTTGTCGAGAATATAATAAATAAAAAATCGTATGAACCTGCTCGTGCATTTCGTGATTTATGGTCACTCGTGATGTTTTGAAAGTTCTCAAATTGCACTCGCCTACGGCTCGTGCAATTTTGAGAACTTTCAAAACATCACTCGTGCCCATAAATCACGAAATGCACTCGCGTTCATACGATTTCCTATACTTATTGCACTGCTGTTTTTGTCTGTTTCTTATAACAAAATACTCATTATTATAAAGCTTTACTAATAAAGCTAATTTTTTCGTTTGTTTCACGATGTAGTCACGTGTGATGTAGATCGCGACGTTTCGACTGCATACTGTTAGTCTTCTTCAGGCGATAAGGTCGACCGGTCATGCGTGATGTTATAAAGCATGATGCTCTGCTGTGATTAGTTGTTTTTCAACAGCTCCGATTGGTGCATTTCGATCCTTGCTGTTTCACTCCGTGATTTGCTCCCTCGTCACATGCCTTTCCTGTTGCTGTGTTTCTTGATCATGAGCGTCCATGCTTCTGGAATTTCTATTCCACTATCCCTGTTGATGTTGCCAGGATGAAGTCTTATATGAGTTGCCTTTTTGACCCTTGTGTGTAGTAATAAGCGTCACGATCAATAAAATTTACTTCGTCCCAGAGTGGTTTGTTTGCGGTGTTGTGGGCATGCTCTGAAACGGCGGAGGTCTTGGTAGGGGCTAGTCGGATGTCTCGATCGTGCTCCTTAACTCTGCCTTGCATAGGTCTTCCAGTCTCTCCGATGTACACCTTGCCGCATTCACAGGGAATCCTGTAAACTACGCCATCTTGTTTAGCAGGGTCGACAGCATCTTTTGGTCGTACTAGCTGAGATCTTAGCGTAGTCTCCGACTTTAAAACAGTGCGTACGCCTCGTTGTTGTAAGCAATGGCGAAGCTGTTCGGACAGACCTTTGACATAAGGTAAAACCGCAGTAGCTTTGAAGTCGTTGGCGGGTTCGGCACTGTTGTTTGGTTTTCTTGTCTTGGTAAGTTTTTGCAAGAAAGAAAAAGGATAACCATTAGAAACCAGAACAGATGACAGACGTTTTTTCTCCTCGGAAATGACAGAGCGTTTTGTTACGAGACGTTTGGCGCGCTCGTGAAGGCACTTAAAATTACCGCGTTTTACTGATTGAGAGTGGTGTGAATCATACGCTAAGTATTGATCGGTGTGCGTGGGCTTCCTGTATACGCTGGTGGCGAGGCGGCCGTCAGGTTCCCTTATAACTGCGGTGTCTAGGAAGGCAAGCTTTACTAAATGATTTAATTTTTTTCTTTTAGGGACCTTTCTTTAAACCCGGTTGGCACTCTTCCAGAAGGAGTATTCGCCAAGCTGACTCGGTTGGAAGACCTGTGCGTAAAAAGAGACATAAGTTGTTAGGCCTTATTTTATAAACACATTCTGTACAGTCTACGCACACTTATCTTATCTATTAAGCGAAAGTTTGAACAGAGCTGGACTCAGGCGACCACAAAAAGGCGAAATTAAACCAAATTATTAAAAACAAAGATAAGGGAGGGGAAGGAAAGAAAGCGGCCTGCTGCTGAGCCTCTGAGATTTTACGAAGCGCCATTAAATAATTTAATCTTTCCACGTTTGTCACCTTTAAATATGAAAGAAGGAGTAATCTGTGGACTTGGCGCCAAATATTTCTTTTTCTTCCCTTGATGTGCATTTTACTTCGGAGAACAAATTCTTAGTGACATTTTTTAGTTTTATTGGAAAATGGAAACGAATCTTCAAGTGGACTGCTTCATGAGTGAAAATAGCCGACTGTGGTTTGAATGGGTTTTACGGCTCGTTGTTAAAACTTTCCAGTGAAATTGTTTTTAACAGTGGCTCTTAAAGACAAACGATTAACTACCCACATTGCCTCCCGTCTTGCACGGAAACAGAAGGAAAAAATCTGTGGACTTTGCGTCAAACCTTTCTTTTCCTTCCCTTAATGTGCATTTTACTTCGGGGAACAATTTCTTAGTGACATTTTTTAGTTTTATTGGATGACGATATAAGAATTGTACACATTTATAATCTTTTTCCTTATAAAACTGCGAATGGCTCTGAACCTAGTCTCTGATACATTTCCTCAATAAATTAAGTACTTTTTAAACGGTAAGTAGCTTGAATGCATTGCTGTTTTTGTGTGTTTCTTATCATAAAATACTTATTGTTGTAAAGCTTTCCATTTTCTCTTAGTTAAGTTATTTGATTATTTTCATAGGGATTTATCTTCAAACGCCCTAAGCTCTCTTCCGGAAGGAGTATTCGCCAAGCTAACTAGGCTACAGAAGCTGTACGTTAAATTTGATATAACTTAGTACTTTCGACAAACAGTTTCTGTGCAGGTGTATCTTCCTTTTCTGTAAGCCAAAGGCAGAATTGTGATCTGAGTTGGACTTACGAGACGAGAAAAGGTGAAAGAGAAGACAAGTATTTATAGGCAAGGAAGGGGGAGGGAATGTTGGAAAGCCTGCTGCTAAGTCTAGAGAGTTTACCAAATGCCCCTAGATGAATAACTATTCTCTGCTCGTCACCTCTCACTTTAAATATAAAGGTGAGTAAATACTACCCTCCAACGGTAAAAAGTGAATCCCCAAAACAGATGTCAAAGGGACAAAGTGTTGTCGCTGAAGAAATTCATTTCAACTACCGTAGCATCGTAAGCCCATTTAGATCGTGTTCAAAAGATCTGAGTTTTGGGTAACTTCTATGTACTACCTTTCAAACGATGACAAGCTTGAATACAATGCTGTTTTTATCTGTTTTTTTTGTCACAAAGTACTCATTATTGTAAAGCTTTACTTTTCTTTTTGACTAAGTAATTTGATATTTCCATAGGGATTTATATTCAAACGCCCTAAGCTCTCTTCCGGAAGGACTATTCGCCAAGCTGACTCGGCTGTGGCAGCTGTACGTAAAATCTGACAAAGTCTAGTACTTCCAAAAAACAGTTTCTGTGTCAGCGTACGCAGGCGTCTTTTCCTTCATTTTTAAGTAAAAGAGAAAAGTTTGAGCAAAGATGGACTCGCAACTACCAAAGGCGAAAGAGAACATTAGTATTCATAGCTAGGAAAGGGGGAGGAAAGGTTAGGAAAGTCCATTGCTTAGTCTAGGGAGTTTAAAGATATGTTATGAAAGTTCATAATGAAGGAAAATGGAAACGAATCTTCAAGTGGACTACTTCACGAGTGAAAATAGCCGACCTATGGGTTTTACGGCTCGTCGTTGAAACTTTCCGGTGGAATTGTTTTTAACAGTGGCTCTTAAAGACAAACGATTAACTACCCTCATTGATTTCCGTCTTGCACGGAAACAGAAGGAGTAATCTGTGGACTTTGCGTCAAACCTTTCTTTTCCTCCCCTTAATGTGCATTTTACTTCGGGGAACAATTTCTTAGTGACATTTTTTAGTTTTATTGGATGACGATATAAGAATTGTACACATTTATAATCTTTTTCCTTATAAAACTGCGAATGGCTCTGTACCTAGTCTCTGATACATTTCCTCAAGAAATTAAATACTTAAACTGTAAGTAGCTTGAATGCATTGCTGTTTATGTGTGTTTCTTATCATAAGATATTGTTGTAAAGCTTTTCATTTTCTCTTAGTTAAGTTATTTGATTATTTTCATAGGAATTTATCTTCAAACGCCCTAAGCTCTCTTCCAGAAGGAGTATTCGCCAAGCTAACTAGGCTACAGAAGCTGTACGTTAAATTTGATATAACTTAGTACTTTCGACAAACAGTTTCTGTGCAGGTGTATCTTCCTTTTCTGTAAGCCAAAGGCAGAATTGTGATCTGAGTTGGACTCACGAGACGAGAAAAGGTGAAAGAGAAGACAAGTGTTTATAGGCAAGGAAGGGGGAGGGAATGTTGGAAAGCCTGCTGCTGAGTCTAGAGAGTTTACCAAATGCCCCTAGATGAATAACTATTCTCTGCTCGTCACCTCTCACTTTAAATATAAAGGTGAGTAAATACTACCCTCCAACGGTAAAAAGTGAATCCCCAAAACAGATGTCAAAGGGACAAAGTGTTGTCGTTGAAGAAATTCATTTCAATTACCGTAGCATCGTAAGCCCATTTAGATCGTGTTCAAAAGATCTGAGTTTTGGGTAATTTCTATGTACTACCTTTCAAACGATGACAAGCTTGAATACAATGCTGTTTTTATCTGTTTTTTTTGTCACAAAGTACTCATTATTGTAAAGCTTTACTTTTCTTCTTGACTAAGTAATTTGATATTTCAATCGGGATTTATATTCAAACGCTCTAAGCTCCTTCCGGAAGGACTATTCGCCAAGCTGACTCGGCTGTGGCAGCTGTACGTAAAATCTGACAAAGTCTAGTACTTCCAAAAAACAGTTTCTGTGTCAGCGTACGCAGGCGTCTTTTCCTTCATTTTTAAGTAAAAGAGAAAAGTTTGAGCAAAGATGGACTCGCAACGACTAAAGGCGAAAGAGAACATTAGTATTCATAGCTAGGAAAGGGGGAGGAAAGGTTAGGAAAGTCCGTTGCTTAGTCTAGGGAGTTTACCAAATACTCCTACATGCTTTAATCTCTCTCCGTTTGTCATTTGTTACTTCAAAATGAGAAATGAGAAATAACCAATACCTCTTTCCGGTACAAAGTGAATCCTTCAAAGAAATATCAACGGGACAAAGTGTTGCTCTGTAAAAGATGAATATCAATTGTCATAGTATAATAAACTTATCACGATGGCATCCAAATTTACAGTGTCAGAAAATCTGAGATTTGGATATTTACAATGTACTTTGATGCTTAGGATATGTTATAAAAGTTCATAATGAAGGAAAATGGAAACGAATCTTCAAGTGGACTGCTTCATGAGTGAAAATAGCCGACCTATGGGTTTTACGGCACGTTGTTAAAACTTTCCGGTAGAATTGTTTTTAACAGTGGCTCTTAAAGACAAACGATTAACTACCCACATTGACTCCCGTCTCGCACGGAAACAGAAGGAGTAATCTGTGAACTTTGCGTCAAACCTTTCTTTTCCTCCCCTTAATGTGCATTTTACTTCGGGGAACAATTTCTTGGTAACATTTTTTAATTTATTGGATGAAGACATGAGAATTGTACACGTTTATAACCTGTTTCCTTATAAAACTGCGAAAAGCTCTGTACCTAGTCTCTGATACATTTTTATAATAAATTAATTACCTTTTAAAAGGTTATTAACTTGAAGGCATTGTTGTTTTCTTCTGTTTAGGATTACAAAATACTTAATATTGTAAAGCTTTACTTTTCCTCTAAGTTAAGTTATTTGATCTTTTTATAGGGATTTATCTTCAAACGCCCTAAGCTCTCTTCCGGAAAGAGTATTCGCCAAGCTGATTGCGCTGTGGGAGCTGTACGTAAAATTTGATATAACTTAGTATTTCCAACAAACAGTTTCTGTGTTAGCGTATGCAGGCGTATTTTCCTTTCTCTATAAGCCGAAGGAAGAAGTGTGAACTGAGGTGGACTCACAAGACGTGAAAAGGTGAAATCTATAGGCAGGGAAAGGGGAGAGAGATTAACAAATACCCCTACATGAATAATTACTCCTCGCTTGTTACCTCTCGCTAAAAACATAAATGGGAAATAAATACTACCCCTTACCGGTAAAAAGCTTTAATTTTACTCTTAGGCAAGTTATTTTTTATTTCTATAGGGATTTATCCTCCAACGCCCTACGCTCTCTTCCGGAAGAAGTATTCGCCAAGCTGACCAAGCTGCGGTTTCTGTGCGTAAAATTTGATACAACTTAGTATTTCCAACAAACGGTTTCTGTACCAGCGTACACAATTTTTTTCCTTCTTTTTCTATAAACCGAAGGAAGAAGTTTGAACTGAGGTGGAATCACGGGACGAGAAAGAGAAGAAAAGTATATATAGCCAAGAAAGGGGGAGGGAATGTTGGAAAGCCTGCTGCTGGGTCTAGAGAGTTTACCACACGCCCCTAAATGAATAATTACTCCCCTGCTCGTCACCTCTCGCTTGAAACATAAATGGGAAATAAATACTTCTTTGAACCAGTAAGATGCTGTGCTTTTCCTCTTAGCTAACTTATCTGTTATTTCTATAGGTACTTATCGTCAAACGCCCTAAGCTCTCTTCCGGAAGTAGTATTCGCCAAGCTGATTGGGCTGTGGAGGCTGTACGTAAAATTTGATAACTCAGTATTTCCGACAAACAGTTTCTGTGTCAGCGTATGCAGGTGCATTTCCTTTTTTTCTATAAGCCAACTGGAGAAGTGTGAACCGAGGTGGACTCACGAGAAGATAAAAGGTGAAAGAGAAAAAAAGCATTAATGGGCAGGGAAATGGGGAGGGAATGTTGGAAAGCCTGCTGCTGTCTAGAGAGTTTACCAAATGCCCTTCAATGAATGATTACTCCCTGCTCGTCACCTCTTGCATAAAGTAGAAATGGGAAATAAATACTACTCCGTACCGGTAAAAAGCTTTACTTTTCCTTTGAGCTAAGTTATTTGTTATTTTTATAGAAATATATCTTCAAACGCCCTAACCTCTCTTCCCGAAGGAGTATTTGCTAAGCACGCTGAGCTGCATTGGCTGTACGTAAAATTTGACATAACTTAGTATTTACAAGAAACAGTTTCTGTGTCAGGGTACGTAGGCGTTTTTCCCTCATAATTAAGCCAAAGGAGAGAAGTGTGAGATCAAAGTGCTCTGTGAGCAAACTCTTGAATTGACACATGATTTTTTAGATTATGTTTAATGTTATCTGGTTTAGGGAATTTTGTGGTTGATTGTCATATCTAGAGTACGAGCAGTAGTTCAGTGTTCGCTAATGTAGCAAAGAAACAAAGTAACGTTGGGATAAGAAGGCATTACAATTGAAATGATCATGCTATTACATTTGACAAGGTGGATGATGTCATGTGTTTTAAACGTCTATCATTTTTGTTTCTGGTTCAAAAGAAAAGGTTGGAAGTAAATGTGGGTGAAAAGTGAAATTTACTGTCTTTCGTTGTAAATATTAGAAAATCAAGGCAATACTGTCTTAATGAAAACATTAACGATTCCCTCTTTATCAAATGAGACAAACGGGAACGAGTTTTGAGTGATATAACTAAGCCAAGCCTGCCACCGTCATTTTGGATCTCCGCCTGGGTAGATTTAGGTCACGTGCTAGGCAACGTATGATCAATAACAAGATAGAATTTCATTTCAGGCCTATTTATCAATTTTGTGGTGTGTAACTTTCGCATTTTAGTACGTTGTTTGTATGTTGAATCTTCAAATTGTCTTGAAACTTAAAAGAAAATTGTTCTTTAAAAATTCACTGAAAATCGGTAGCTAAAATTGTTTGTTTAGGTGTTATCTGATTTTCGTGTTAACTTGTTATTTCGTCAGTCGCCGGCATCTTTTGTTGCTTCTCACAGGAAAAACACACGCCACGAAACGTAATGATCAATTTTGTCCTCAATCTCACGCTATAACAGAAAAAGCTTTTGAACATCTGTAAACTCCGAGCGCTTCGCAGTAAGTGATATTTTCAATGAATCTTCGGATTGTTTTCAAGTTCAAGGACTGTAAATTACAATTTTATGAAAAACGAAGGTTGTTCTGTTATTGCAGTGTGAATCCTTGCATGCCCGCCAGTCGCTGGCGCCGCTTGTTGAAACTAAAACGAAAAAAAAAACTCTTTTAAGATTATCATTGGCTTCTTTTTCACCCCACCACTATTCTTAGCAACAAAGGTCGCCATTTCGTCTGTTTATTGCTCGCCAAAAACTATAAAATGCACTCAAAAGCCTAAAATCTAAAAAAAGTTTACAGGAATCGACCAATCGAGCGAGCGAATGCTATTCCCCACATCGTATCTATAACTCGCTCTTGCGCATGCGCGCAATTCACGAGTTAAAAAGGTGGACTCGCGACGACAAAAGGTGAAAGAGAACTTAAGTGTTCATGGCCAGGAAAAGGGTAGGGAAGGTGGAGAGCCTGCTGCTGAGTCTAGGGAGTTTACCAAACGCTTCTACATGCTTTAATCTGTCCTCGTTTGTCAATTATCATTTCAAACAAAGAATGAGAAATAAATAATACCTCCTTCTGGTACAAAGTTAATCCCTTAGTGAGAAATCAACGGGACAAAGTATTGCTGCCTAAAGATTAATTTCAATTGTCATAGCATAATAAACTTATTACGATCGCATCCGAAATCAGATAATCTGGGACTAGTGTATTTACCATGTAGTTCTATGCGAAAGATATCTTATCAAGGTACAGAATAAAGATAAAAGGAAACTAATCCCTAAATTGACCACTTGGTGGATGAACATATCTAATCTATGGGTTTCAAGGCTCGCTGTGAAGATTGTCCGTTCGAATTACCTCGGCTTCATTTAAATCCCTGTCCTATGTTGATACCAATACTATTCTATACTGATATGGTAGCAAATATTCAGAAAAAAACGTGACAAAGTCTTTTGGACAAGTTTTAAAGTTTTCCGAGAGTGAATTGACTGCTGATCAATTTGTTTATAATAGTGGCTCTTAATAGACAAACGATAAAACTACCCACAATGCCTCCGCCTTGGAAGGAAACAGACGGAGAAATCTGTGGAATTTCGACAAACCTTTCTTTTCCTTCCCTTCATGTCCATTTACTTCGGGATACAATTTCTCTGTGACAAGATATAATAGTTCTACACATTTAATTACCTGTTTTTATACAAAACTGTAAAATACTTAGTTTTTGATACATTTCTTTTAGACATTGAGTACCTTTCAAACAATAACAAGCTCGAATGCAATACTGTCTTTGTCTGTTGTTTATAAAAAAATACACATTATTGTGACCTGTTGACTAAATAATTTGTTATTTTCATAGGGATTTATCTTCAAACGCCCTAAGGTCTCTTCCGGAAGGAGTATTCGCCAAGCTGAGTGGGCTGTCCTGGCTGTACGTAAAATTTGACAGAGCCTAGTATTTCCAAAAAACAGTTTCTGTGTTAGCGTATGCAGGCGTCTTTTCCTTCATTTTTAAGTAAAGAGAAAAGTGTGAGCAAAGGTGGACTCGCAACGAACAAAGGCGAAAGGGTACATAAGTATTCATAACCAGGAAAAGGGGAAGGAAAGGTTAGGAAAGCCTGCTGCTGAGTTTAGGGGTTTACCAAACGTTCCTACATGCTTCAATCTCTCCCCCTTCATCATTTTTCACTTCTAATGAAAAATGAGAAAAAACTAATACCTCCTCCCGCTACAAAGTGAATCCTTCAAAGATATAGCAACGGGACAAAGTGTTGCTGCCTAAAAGATTAATTTCAATTGTTGTAGCATAATAAACTTATCACGGTCGCGTCCGAAATCACGGTGTGAGACATATATGTTATTTGCCGGCTGGGAGGTCCGTATGGTGAAAAACTGTGAACGAGGTCTTGAAAATACTGCCCGAGGCCGTAGGCCGAGGGCAGCATTTTCAAGACCGAGGTCACAGTTTTTCACCATACGGACCGACCCTTAGCCGGTAAATAACATATTTATTGTTTTTAAACTTGGCGAAATTCTTTCCGAAAGAACCCGAATGATTTATGGCCGTAAATACGGCAAGATCTTCCATAAACTGAATTTTTGACTGGGTAAATGGTAGTTAAAATAGAGGTGATGCAAATTTAAGAGAGATGCCTCAGCGAAACATTTTCATTTCCGTAACGATAGAGGTGATTTAAAAGGCTTCCAAACAAACTTTGAAACATTATTTTTACAAGTATCTGTCACAATCTGACACCTGTCAATTAGAGAGCGCGCAAGAAAAAGAAAAGCGAAGGAACATTTGAAAACCAACAGAACTAGTATGGCAAGGACTGTCACGACAATGTTTTCTTCAAAATCAGTTAATGATCTAACGGAAAGTATTATTCACTCTCATCGACGATTCATTCATGTACGAAGATTTACCTCTGTTCATTAAGTAAACGGCGAGGAAATTAATTGTGAGTAAATTCAATCTTTTTATTTTGAAGTTGTGAGAGTTTGCTCGTTTGTTTGCTGTAATGGCGTGTTTAACTCTGATCTTTCCTTCACAAAAACTAAATTCGAACGGCACACTCCAACGAGACACAAGGGAATGTAATGCAGCCTTTTCTCAAAAAATTCCTTCAATTTCTGTTGTGCAATTTAAGGTACAAATGTCCAAATTGAACGGAATTGGAAAGACTCACCAGGAGCTTTGTTGTAGAACTTAAATTAAAACTTCGCTCGCTCTTTCACTATGAACAAATTGCTCGAGAACATTCAGATATTAAATGAATGAAAGTTCCATCGTTCAGTTTAACTGTAACCAAATACCTCACGTTCCAACTTTTTGGGAACGATTAAAATTAATTGCAGAAGGTTTTTAGGCCGCTTGTCAACCAACGTAATGACACTATTGTTTATACAAATTCATTCTGAAACCAATATTTTTCTGTCAACCAAAGTGATTTGATAGAGAGAAAAGAGAGGATTCATAAGTTATTTATCGGCTTGAGGTAGTGACCGACGTGTTTGCTTAAAAATACTGCCCAGCCGGAAAACGAGGTATATTTATGAAAAATGACAACGAAAGTTGGGATGTACTCGGCGACTCACGAAAGCGTTACCGTGGCCCGTGGGCAGAGATAGGAAAATACTGACCGGGTAAAGAACCAATCAGATTGCAAGATTCGTTACCGTGCCCTCTAAAAAAACAATAAAATCTGATATTAGGGTATTTACCATGTAATTTGATGCGAAAGATATGTTATCAAGGTACAGAATAAAGATAAAAGGAAACAAATTCCTAAATGGACCGCTTTTCCCATGAAAACAGGTGATCTATGGGTTTTAAGGCTCGCTGTGAAGGCTGTTTGGTGAAATTACCTCAGCGTCATAGAAACCCCTGTCCTATATTGATACCAATACTATTCTTAGCTGAGATGGTGGCAAATCTTGAGAAAAAAACCTAACAAAGTCTGAGTTGGACAAGTTTTAAATTTTTTCATGGAGTGAATTGATATCTGACCGATTTGCCTATAACAGTGGCTCTGATTGACAAACGATTTATTACCCACGATACTTCCCGCCTTGGACGGAAACAGACGAAGAAATCTGTGGACTTTACACCAAACCATTCTTTTACTTCCCTCCACGTCCAGTTTACCTAATGAAACAATTTCTGTCACCATGTTTAAGTTCACGGGAACTAGATATAATGTTTGGACATATTCAATTATCCGTTTTCTTATAAGGCTGTGTAAAGCTCTGTAACTAGTCTCTGTTACATTTAGTTAAAACGCTAAGTACCTCTCAAACGGTAACAAGCTTGAATGCATTGCAGTTTATGTCTGTTTCTCATCACAAAATACTCATTATTGTAAAGCTTTTCTTTTTTCTTGCCTAAGGTATTTGTTATTTCCATAGATATTTGTCTTCAAACACCCTGAGCTCCCTCTCAGAGGGAGTGTTCGCCAAGCTGACTCGGCTGGAGTACCTGTAAGTAAAATTTGACATAACTTAAATATTTCCAACAATCACTTTCTGTGTTAGCGTTTGCAGGCGTATTTTCCTTCTTCTACTAAGCCAAAGGGAGGAGCGTGAACTGAGGTGGACTCACGAGACGACAAAAGGCGAAAGAGAAGAAAAGTAGTCATAGCCAGGAAAGGGAGAAGGAAGGTGGAAAAGCCTGCTGCTGAGTCTAGAGAGTTAACCAAATGCCCCTAAATACTATCATATCTCCCCGTTCGTCACCTTCCACTTGAAATTAGAAATGAGAGATAACTACTTCCCTCTTCGATAAAAGGTGAATTCCTCAAATAGATGTCAACGGGACAAAGTGTTGCCGCCTAAGAAATTATTTTCATTTATCAAAGCATTGTAGACCTATTTAGATCGTGCCTGAAGTATGATTGATCAGAAAATAGGAGATTTGGGTAATATAATCTTTATGTACTTTGATGCGAAAGATAAACTATCAAAGTCCAGAACAAAGGAAAAGGAAACAAATCCCTAAATTGACCACTTGGCGGATGAAAATAACTAATGTATGGGTTCAAGGCTCGCTGTGAAGAATGTCCGGTGGAATTACGTCAACTTCATTTAAATCCCTGTCGCATTTCGAAACCAATACTTTTTTAAGCTGAGATGGTAATAAATCTTCAGAAAAAACGTAACAAAGTCTGTGTTGGACAAGTTTTAAAGTTTTCTGAGAGTGAATTGACAGCTGATCAATTTGTTTATAATAGTGGCTCTTATAGACAAACGATAAAACTTCCCACAATGCCTCCGCCTTGGAAGGAAACAGACGGAGAAATTAGTGGACTTTTCGAAAAACCTTTCTTTTCCTTCCATTCATGTCATTTTACTTCGGGATAAAATTTCTTTGTGACATCTTTTAAGTTCCACTGGAAAAAAATATAATAGTTCTACACATTGAATTATCCGTTTTTGTACAAAACTGTGAAATACTTAGTTTCTGATGCATTTTTTTAGACATAGAGTACCTTTCAAACAATAACAAGCTCGGATGCATTACTGTCTTTGTCTGTTGCTTAAGAAATAGTGCCCATTATTTTAAAGCTTTACTTTTCCCGTTTACTAAGTTATTGAATATTTCTATAGGTATTTATCTTCAAACGACCTGAACTCCCTTCCGGAAGGAGTATTCGCCAAGCTGACTGGGCTACAGCATCTGTACGTAAAATTTGATACAGCCTAGGATTTCCTAGCCTAAGAAATCATTTCAAATATTAAAGGATTGCAAACCTATTTAAATCGTGCCTGAAGTAAAATTGACCAGAAAATGGGAGATTTCGGTAATCTTTATGTACTTTGATGCGAAAGATATACTATTAAAGTCCAGAATAAAGGAAAAAATTAAAGAATCTCTAAATGGACCAATAAGCGTGTGAAAAAAGGCCGATCCACAGGTTTAGACGCTCGGTGTGTAAACTTTCCGTGGTGGATTACCTCAACGTCGAAGAAGCCCTGTCCTCTGTCGATACAAATAGATTTCTAAGCTGAGATGGTAGCAAATCTTCAGAACTAAACGTAAGAAACCGTGTATTAAACAAGGTTATAAAATTTTTCGAGAACGAATTGACATCTGATCCATTTGTTTATAACAGTGGCTCCTATAGACAAACGACAAAATTACTCACAATGCCTCCGCCTTGTGCGGAAACAGAAGGAGTAATCTGTGGACTTGGCGCCAAACCTTTCTTTTCCTTCCTTTTGTTCATTTTGCCTGGTGAAAAAAAATTATTTTACCATCTTTAACTTCATTGGAACTAGATATAATCTTTGTACTTGTAATGCTGTGCAAAGCTCTGTACCTAGTCTCTGTTAAGCTAGAGTGCATTGCTGTTTTTGTCTGTTTCGTATCATAACATATTCATTATTGTAAGGCTCTACTTTTCCTCTCGGTTAAGTCATTTGATTTTTTCATAGGGATTTATCTTTAAACGCCTTAGACTCTCTTCCAGGAGGAGTATTTTCCAAGCTGACTCAACTGGGGAGCCTGTATGTAAAATCTGACATACCAAAGCTTATTCTGCAAAACATTTTTTTTGTCTCAGCGTACACATTAATGTTTTTTTCTTCCTTGAGCTTAAAGGAAGACGTACGAGCTGAGTCGGAACTTTCCTTAATACTTTTGCTTCCTCGGAGGGTCACCTTTTTACGCCAACACCCATTGAAATCCTTGAATTGTTAAAGATTGAAGTCCTTCGTTGGTCAGAGCATGTCAGAATTAACTCCACGGCATGTATCTTCAATGGAGTTATACGCGCTTCCGCTTGCGTTTGAGAAGTCAATCAGCACATAAACCGTGTGGCCGATAGTCGATTGACGTCTTATTTAAAAATTATTATCTCAACAAAATATCTCGAAAATCAAAATTTGGGCAGACGGTTTTTATCTTTAACTACTGATCTTACTCTTTGTCAATTTTCAAGGGAATCGGTTTAATTCTGTGAGCCCCGAATTCAAAAAAATGTTTGGGCAATTCATTCGAAAATAAGAGCAGAGAAAAATGCATCCAAAGTTTCTTAAGACGATTTCTTTACTTTAATCCGAATTTAATCCTTAAGTGGTGAATTTCGATCCTTAAGCTTAAATATTTAAGAGCGTGTCCACGAGAAAACATGGAAGGGGGCAATAGAAACATGGCATGGGCCAATAATGCTCAAATCACCGATATGGCTCAAACTTGACGCAATGCTGAGTAGTATGAGTTAACAAACGCGTGAAAATGATGGGTCAAAATTTTTATTTACCCCGGAGATATGGGGTTCCCTTAGGCAAACCCCAATTTCTTGCTTTTTTCAATGATTAGATCACTGAGGGTGTCTAGCTGCTGTTTCTCATTAAGGGCTCAATTTGCGTGATTCAAACATTCTCTCTTCTTCAGGAGATATATGCTTTTTACCAACCGAGAGGTCCGTATTGCGAAAAATTGTGCCCGAAATGTTGGGCACCAGTATTTAAGACGTGATGATTTAGGGTTTTAATTTCGGTAAGATCCTCAATAAACGGAACAATTTTTGAACGAATAGATGGTAGAAGAAACGAAGGTAAAGTAAATTAAAAAGAGATGCTTCACAGAAACATTTTCATCGACACTGATAATGGTGATTTAAAAGTCTCCTTAGCAAACTTTTTTATGAAACATTTTTTAATAAGAATCTATCAAGACCTGACACCTGTCAATTAAATAGCGCTTGAGAAAAAAAAGGCCCACGTACACTTTTAAAAAAACAACAGCACTGGTTTGGCAAGCAAACTCGAGTTCAATGTCTATCACGATGAATTTTTTTCCTAACTGACCTTACAGACAGTATATTCTTGTCCAACGACGATTAATCTACGAAAAATGACCTCTTGTCAGTTTTAAATATCAAGGAAAGTCAAATTGTAAATAAATTCAAATGGATTTTGTGGAGTTTTGAGAGTCTGCTTGTTTGTTTCCTGCAATGGCGTGTAAATCTCGTCTTTCTGCTGTGAAATGTGTGGTCGAAATATTACAGTTCATGAGACAAAAATTTATTAGTATAGGTAATGACATGATTTCGAGTGCAATTTGGAATAAATAGGCAAGCGTAAATTTTTTTCAAAGACTAACAAAATTTCAAGAGCCCGTTGGGCGAGTACATTTTGTTTTCTATGAAAAAATTAACAAGTGCTTATTTATTCCGAACTGCACGAGAAAAATCATGTGATAACGTGCTAATGTTATACATGAAAAAATACAAGATAGCTTATCACAATCATGCAGAAACAAAGCGCGCGCATCAAGTGCAAAAACTTTGTGCGTTCGGTCAAAACAATCGCGTACGATCAAAACAATAATATAAAATGATATTTTCACATCTTTAAGGCGCAAAAAAGTTCAAAGTGCGGCTAACAGTTCAAGGAATTATTCAGTCTGTGTCCGAATCACTTTCGATGAAATGGAATCGTCGTTTGCGAAGTTTAACCATGTTTGTTTTTAATTTTGGCGTACAATCGCGTGAGTAAAGTGTTAAGTCGGTTCGTCATTTTCGATTTCCTTGGCAATTTCCTCCTCTAACACCACTTTTTCCTAACCAACAACCAAAAAGCAGTGCTCTTTACAGTGTTTTCGTCGTAAGAGTTGTTTTTCAGCTGCTGTATTGTTGTTGAGGTGGCGAAAAAAAACCTACTAAAAACGCCGGCCATTGTTTTGCTCGCAAATTTTCAGCCTATCCAATGTTACGACAAGGCTCGCACTTGATTGGGTATCTATGAATTTCTTTGATCACTGACCAATCAGAATGTCTGGTTTGTTACTTATTTGCACTGAATTAACCCTCTTCTGCACTGAATTACCTGAAAACTGCTTTTATCTTAATCAATAAGAACTGAGCAATTTGCTTATATATACTATTAAGAGTAAAACTGAACTCTTTCCAACGTTTTACAGAAATAGTTTCACAAAGCTAGTTCTTACGCATCGTCAACTGCCGATGCACCAAAATCCCGCTTCTTGTAATTACTACCACAGATCAACGACTTCAATGGTTCTTAATTGGGGTTTCACCCCTTGTGAGATTCAAAATTAATTCTGAAGTCATTGACACACGCAACTTTCACTCCTGCATGCCTGAATATGCTTCATATTATGTGATGGTTTCATACCACAGGATCAGCATCAATGTTGTATCTTCTTATGAAGAAGTCGAAGTGCGCCTTGATTTGTTCTTCTGTCTTTGTAAGTGGGAGGCATAGAGATATCTCATTAAAGGGTCTCTCTCAAGCTCTCGGTTGATGATATTGAGCTGAGAATCTGAGATGATCGAGATGTGGCATTTCACATTAACTGAGCCCGATACCTTTCTGTAAACTGTTTTCCTGCCCAAATCTTCTGAAGACCTCTTCCCACATATCTACTGTATTTATTCCCTGACTGTACACCTTATTGGGGATTCTATGCAAAACCACCTTAACCTCGGTAATTTCTGCTGTGTATGGCCCGTTAAAGAGAAGAAACGTCCCTTCAGTGATCTCCTTGGGGCATTTAGTGTTACATTGATTATTGTGTCAGATCCCTTAATAAATTAAGATTGTCTCTGTTGAGATGAGTGAGACGAGTGAAATATTCGTACATTAGTCTCTTTCCACCTTTGTAGTTAGACAAGGCCTCATCAGCAAGTTCTTGACCTTGAATGAGCCCATACTCAATCTGGATGTTAGTCAATTCATAAACAAGACTTGCTGCAATGATCCTTTCACAACACTTCCGTCAGGTGCAAGCTCGAGCTCGAAGACAAGTTCATCAGAAAGAGCTCTTGGGAAAAAGACTCAATGGTCCTTCAGAATCTAATGGTCCGATGGAATCCTATACTTGTCCCCATAAACTTCATTGAGTTTCTTCTCTCTGTCAAAACCTGAAGTCTTCTAAACCTTAGCATTACATCTGATCTTCGAAAGATCCTAAAATTAAATACCTTCTCTGAAGAGTCAAAAAGAGCTCCTCATAGAGCTTTAATAGATTGTAGCAATCAGCGTCTTCCAAGATTTCTCCCGTGAACTTCACAGTCAACTTATTAATAAGAGCTCTTGATACATTGTTCACGAGAAAATTGTATGCACTACCACTAACTGTCAAATCAACAATAAGTGCAAGAGATCCTGGTACAATGACTACCCCATCATCAAGCCTTGGAACTGGGCTCTAAGAACTCAGACAGAGAGGTCTTGTTCGGGTTCAATGTTACTCGAGATATTTAGTTAAAATAGATGGATTTGGAGATACTGATCCTCTATTAACACATAATGACGATGATGACTAGAACGAAGGAGATACAACAACACCTTTTCAACCTGAATATAATTCACCTCCTAGTCCTTCAAATAAAGGTACTGAAATGACGACAATGAACAGAGGGGAAGAGTGAGGAGCAAAAACTGCTAAAACTCCTTTGATCAATGAAAGTGAATCACTTGATAACATTGCACTCAAGACTTAAGTGCTCGTGAAAAACTTGATATGGAATATTCAGACAGGAAACCTACTATGCTTCCAAGTTGGAAAGGAAAGAGTTTATGCAGCTTCCAATGCTTTTGGTAAGAGAGCTCCCAGTAAATATGTCACCACCAAGATATGATTCTGAAGTTGCTGATGGTCCAACATTAGTAATATAAGTGAAAACAGATCCGAGACCGTGATTGTTTCCCTCTGTGAAGTGGAAATCTGTGCTTGGTGAAATTCCAAATTCTGCACGCGACCTTTTGAACGATGGCGTGTCACAGTTATAATTTATTTGGTTGAACGTTGAGTCGTCAGGAAGAGCTGATTCACCCTGATTTCCTTCCATCTAAAAGGAATCCTTCTGAAGATGAGGTAGATGTGAAACATCAGAAGTGACTTGATCTGTTCTGGAAGAACATATAAATATCGAGTACAGAAAAAAACTTGGATCACTGCTTACACTCGGGAATAGTTAAGAGTTGAATTCGACAAAAGACCGAATGGGTTTTGTTTGATAGTATCAAAGGTTGAATCCTTAAGATATGCGAATGTCTTCAGAATGTTTTTGACAAAAATGAAAAGAAAATTCTGTGAAAGTCTCACGATTGTGAATGATAATTTGAAAGTTTTACAGTTGTGAACGATATGGTGAAAGTTCCACAATTTTGATCAATTTTGTGTAATCAAACGATTGGCTTGTTGATTCGCAGGTGATTGAATATTTCGTTGTGGTGAGTTTGTATACCTGGAAAAAAACACCTGCAAACTTATATTTATTCAAGGCTCAAAAATACAAAGAGGTTTTCAAAATTTTGAAGATTAACATTTTTCTCTATGAATTTTATTTGATGTAAGTCTCAACGTCATGTTTCAGTAAAGATGCAAAAGAAGTTTAAGTCTAGAATAAGCTTCTCCTTATCGACGGCTTCAATTTCGTAACTTCCTTATTCCATACACTGGTCTCAAACTTGAGTCATTTTCTGAAAAACCAAAGTGATTTGAGAGAAGGAGAAGAGAGAATTAATAATTTATCTATTGGCTTGAGGTAGTGAACGAAATCTTTGTTAGTTCATTCTGCCCAGCCGGCAAAACAAGTAGTATACTTTTTTTAATATTTGCAACGAAGCGAAGGATGTTCTAGGCGACTTAACGCGCAAAGGACAGGATACCGCACGCTATGAGCGGGCCAGATGGGAGTATACCTCCCGCTCTCGGGATCAATCAGGTAACAGGATTTTTAGAATACCACCCGCTCACGTATCGAGAAAAAATAATAAGGTGTGCTCTTCAAATAGGGGTTACTGGATTTTGATAAAATAGACCAAAAGCGTTTGTTTGGATGTAAATTTCACGTCAGCACGGAGTATGAAATAAGTTGCTCAAGAATGTTATTACAGTTCTTGGAAGTCGAGTAATGGCTTTCATTACCTATTTAGGAATTATGCTCAGAAGTGGTTGGTCATCGTGGCCATTAGGCCTTACAATACCCTTAATTTGGACTTTGTCCAAACCAGAAAAAATGAACAAGTGGATCCTTTCTGCGAATCTCCCATGGGAACACAAGCTGCAGAGGTCGCTCAGTGGTGTGTCCGTTGTGCGGACAGTACTACACCCTTTACAATTCTTTCCTCGCCTTGAAGGAGGCGCAGCAGTGTCCCTTTCCTCCATTCTCCACGGTTCTTTCCGTCACTGACAATAAGAACAAGCCTCCCTTACTGTAGGTGTGGCTCCCACCTTCTAGTTTAGACGTTGCTTTCCATTAGGCCATGGATATACTCTCTCTTCCATCGCTTCCATGCTTTAGCAGTTTCCGATCTCTGCTTCATCTTCGTCATCTTCTCTTGATCGTTCTCAATGTCTTCTTATGGATAGGCATCTCGCCCCCATATGATTACATTCGGCGTAAGAACCTCTTCGTCTCCCCCGTCTCAACGTGTGTCTGGGGACAATTATTTAGATTTCACTCACTCTCAATGGGAAATGATTTAAAGGCTTTGTAGGAAAGGTGGGACATTCCATGGGTCTTGTGAAGGGCCCTTTAACCTCCCCGCCGAGGGGATCTCGCCTGATTGAATTTGCGACAAACTTCGAGACTTGCCAGATAGTTCTACCACTTCTCGATTTTCTGTATAGTTTTGATCCAACCTGATGTAGTCTTGAAAACTGCAGCATTGTCTGAGATAATGACGAGGCGCTTCGTTCTACGTGAGATGAAAGCTTTAAGCTTCCTCTGGAACTTGTCTGCTTTCTGAGACTGTTCTCTGGCAGGTCACTTGTTGGTGGCGTTCCATACGGTCTTGTGGAGAATACTTTAAACATAGTGCATTTCTTGATCGTCTTCTTGACTTTTGCTCTCAACCTCGTAATCCACCAGCTCTCTGTTACACTTTCTGTGGTACTAGAAATGCATTATCTAATTATGTACATGGACAATTAGCTTGCCAGCAAAAAGTCCCCCTGGAAGGTACGTTGGCTTGTACTTCTTGTTTCTCCCTTCACACTTGATGATGTCTGTCTGTTAATCTTCTACTAACTTCCACCCTCGAGATTGCAAACTCGCTTGGTCTGCATTCTGGACTCGCCTCACCCATCAGTTTTGTACCGCAGCTATTTCATCGGTTACCAATGGACCTGAGCTCCTCTTCAGCTTGTTTCTCCTCAAGTTACTGATTACCCTCGACGTCCAGGCTGTTATCTTCATGGTTCTCCAGGAAGCGCCCCTCTCCAAAAATGCATCCCATCATCTGGCTTTCGCTCTTGTATGTGAGGGTTCTCCTCTAGGATAGATTTGCACTCTTTAAGGCCACTCTGGTGCCTTTTAACTCAGGTTTATTTAACCACTTTGTTCCATTCAACAACCAATCAGTGCTGGTGAACCAGTCCTCTCTCTCCATTTATTCAGTTTTTTCTCCTCTGATTGCAAAGTCAGTCAGATTCATGTCTGTTGGAAAGCACTTTCAGTTAACTTAGAGCTCACCAGTTGTTGCCTCGATCTTCTTCCCTCTGTTGACCACAAACACCTTCCAACGCTTTGCACTATTGCTCATCCGATATAAGGCAACCATGCTGTCCATAGTGAAGACTTGATGTGCCAACGCAGCAGTGCACCACGCTGGTTCTTTGCCATATTCGCTGCCATATGACCGCTGACAAGTTCCGGTCTTGGCATAGAAGTATTCTTTCAAGATATTCGTGACTTCGAAGACAGAAGACCCTTAACTACAGCCTTTTCAACAAAGAGAAAAAGGCTTTCACTTGCAGGTTGTTTACAAGGAGTTTACATGTGATGGGGTGTAATCCAAGGTAGCTAAAAGCGAATCTGATTGGTAAAAAACGTTAAAGCATGTGAAAATTGTGTGGAAATTCACTAACAGTAGCATTTGGTTTCATGTGAATTTTTTTCAGTTGGGTTGTACTATGTCGTAAAATTTAGGTTGTTCACTTGAAAATGTTATTTAATCTGGGAAAGCACGGTTAATAGTGACAAGTAAACACGCAATTTAATCTTCTGTTGCACAGTACTTCAAGGACGTAAACGGAATTTTTCCCTATCGAAATCAAATGTATCGGTTTTCCCACTTTTCGGGGCGCCGCAGCTCGCCAAAGTGAAAGTGAATTCTAGAAACGTTTGCTGCTTGACCGCAAGCATGGCTCCTAGGTTTGCAGATATCAATTCAGTCGAAGAATTTATAGAGGATTATGCAACGAAAACACAAAAAAGAAAATTCAACAAAATGTTGCTTCGCTTAATGTACTTTTTGGCAAGACTCAAAGAAGAAATTCCCAAAAAAATTTCAAAGCAGAGCCAATCATTTCGTAGTATCTGAACAACAGCAGAATTTCCCTTATTTTGAGTGGACTGACGACAGGGAGCTAAAAAAATACAATACCTTTCGAGTTGCAGAATGCTGGACTGAAATTCATTTACCTCACTCAAAGGCAGATAATCAACACAGCTGTCGTTTTTTGAGGGCGCACTCATCGAGGGGCAGCTAAGCTCATTAACTAACAACCTGAGTCAAGCCTCGACGCTGCAAATCCAGCGAACTAAAGAGGAATCTTTCCTAAAACGGTAAAAAAGACTTAAATCTAACTCTTATTGGGAAGCATCTTGATCGTATTTGCGATTTGTGATACGTACGCGTTCAAAAAAATTGTTATTAAAAAATAAAGCTGATAATTAACTTTAGCTTCTTCTGAACTTTCAGCGGCTTTCAAAATGGAAATTTCCAGTGCGTGCCATTTTTGTATCATTCTAAAAGAATAATTGTTTAACGTATGTTTGAATAAAACTTTAGTGTTGATTCAGTTTGTTTGAAATAACGGCGTCCATCATGTATCTTGATGTGGTGTGTTGATTTCGCCAAACGATATTCATGATCAAATTTTTGCATTTTGTTTTATAACAAATTTCGGATGTAACTAGTGTTCTCATTGTTGAAAGAGCGTTTTTTATCAGAGTACAAAACACGGAGCTAAAGTTGTCACGCCATCTTCCAATTTCCGATCATTCCCCGGATTCCTCTCTGTTTTTTTTTTCGTTAATTGAACCACAAGTCTGACATGACTTGTAAAAGCAATATGAGAGCAAGCTCTTGGCCTCAATGGATACAGAAAAACCTGTAGGTAACAGAACAAATTTCATGGAGATAGGAAGTGAAATTTTGGAACAAGCTGACCAGCAATTAGCAAGAGAAGATAGGTTTTAAACATACGAAATTACAACGTGAGCTGAGACAATAATCACCAAAATGGATAAAATGGACTGTCCGAGTTTTGAAGGAAGTAATGCAAGATAATTAAACGGATTCTTTATAAAAAAAAAAACAAATGAAGAAGTCTTGACTGTGCTCTGTTCTGTTGTAAGACTTTTAAAGCAGAAAGGAGGCAGCTAGAGCACTCAAAAAGTTGGGAGAAAAACTGTATTGCGTCTCGTGTTTTCCCCTATACTTCTTTCGTGCTCTAGCTGCTTCCTGTGTACTTTACAACAAAACAGAGCACATATAGAAAAAAAAATTACTTCATGCTAAGTTTGCTTGTACCACATTATTCACTCGTTGCAAAGAAGAAAACACACTCGCTCGTTCCTCCCTCGTTCGTTTTTTCTTCACAAATCGTGGGTATAAATCATCGACGCGAACTAATCATTAAGTAATTTATAAATGGCTTAGCCCCACCGACGCCAGCAAATTTAGTTTTCATTTTAGAGCCATAATTCGTACCGCGTTTAAGTGTTCGGAAAGAACTTTATGCTTTTTTATTTATTTCTTTTTTTTGGTTTTTTTTTTCTTTCATTTCAATAATTCTTGCTTAAAGGGTCTCTCTCCATTCATTTTATCACAGTTCTCAGCTATGTCAAAGTAATAGGTCTTTTTAGCTATGTGGTCACGTGGTTTGAAAAGAGTAAGCAAAAGAATGCAAAATGACTGTTAGGTATATAACGCAGGTGACACCTTATGGACGAAATTCCTTCCTCTTTTTTTAATAAAAAAATTCATATTCACAGAAAGATCAGCAGCACTCAAAAGACTGCAGTTATATAGAAATCGGCGATAACCGAAATGGAATCATTAACTAAGATCATAAACAACCTCGAGCTGGATAAACAAACTTGTGAGCACATGATCTTTAAAGATCGCGAAAATACACGAAACGGGCACAAAAGGGAAGCAATGGTATCACACCAAGAAAGTTTTGACGATTTTGTGATTTCAAGTCAGAATGAAGTTATATTTTGTCGAAAGCTATACAGTTTTTTTGTTTTGCGCTAATTAGTTCGCTCTTGATCGGCAGCCGGTCAAGATTCTCAAACGACTGAATAATCGGCAATCGGATATTTTTTTGAAAATTTAACAAATTTATAGAAGCTACACCATCCAAAGAATTACATGTTAATGTAATTTTATCTCATGTCTTCAATCTCGAGCCCAGGGTCATTTTGGCTCCTTGTCAGCGGTATTGTCGCCAAATAATGTCCTCTAGGATAATCAAATTTTATCCCAGAAATCGCAGGATTCCGGTTTTAACTGCGTATGTCTACACTGTTTAGTTATTGCTTCCGGTTGACTTCTGCGCGTGCTCAAAATAGAGCACACGGTCCGCTACGCCAGCGGAAGAAGAAAAGAACGTAAATTACCTTTGTGCACGTGAACTAACATTAACAGCTGAAAACTGTTTGAAACACTATTTCATTTTGAAATAGCTTTTTACGGACCATAAAAATATGAATAGGTGCCATCCGCTTTCAATCTCCGAGTTCGTTTTTCTGCAAACTTGAAATCCTCGTCTTCGAAATGTTCAGACCACACTTTGCTACCAAATATTACACTTAGGTCTTTATTTGATCTTATTTCATTCTAAAAGTCGATATCTGTTTTAAAATACACTAAAAAACCATAACGACATTCAAAAATCAAGATTAGACGATTTATTGCTTTTAACCATTTACTAATGCTATTTACTGTGTTTCTATTGTTCCGGTCAGACTCCTTCATGGAAACAACCTACAACTTATTCCTTATCGAGCCTTCTTTGCCATGGATGCCTTGAGGATAATGTAGGTACACTCTAATACACACACTTTTCGAATAATTTATTGTAAGAGACTGGTGCAATCGACTTTGTGTAATTTTTTTTTTATTCCTTCGATTTTATGCCTTGACGCTTCTTTAGACGAAGCACATAGACAGGATCTGAGAATACAAGCTACATTCAATTGTACATAGCCGGCCGTTGTGGCTCACTCACCTCTGATAATTGCACACAACTTACCACTTTGGCCAATTCCCAATATTTTTCACACTATTTTCATTAATTGGCGCATGAACAACTTAATCAACCGGTTTTTGTTTGAATATTTTGAAAATGTTCTATCAGGTAAGAGTGCCGTAATTTGAAGTGCACGATGATATAGCTACTATGACGGGAATGATACGACAAAGACGACGATATTAACGTTGGTGAATACGAATTAACTATGCTAATAGTGAGGATGATTATTATAATGCGGATAACATTGATGATAACTTCGATGACGACGAAGATAATGATGCTGACGATGATACTGATAACGACGATGACGACAATGATGACGTCAATAACGATGACATTTTATCTTTCTATCTTTTACTTACAGAACACTAACTGATAACCCAATAGAGACAATTGAGTCGGAGGCATTCAAGTTTTATGGACCTAGTATCGCAAATTTGTAAGGGATCTTATCTATTTACTCACCGAGTAAAACCTTGACACCTCTCCTCTCTCAGAAATGGTACCCCCGAGTAAAGCTACCGGTAAAATGGTAAAGGATGTCGCATCTGTGGTTTTAAACACATTCTTTAATGTTTGAAAACATACGCAAGGGAGGGGGGACAGTCAACCTCTCACGGGAGATCTGCTAATACTGGAAGTCAGTGGAGCTATATATCAGAGAATTTACGGAGTCTGCAGCCGAACTCAGGTGATGTGCTGTTGTTCGTGTGGCGGAGGAAGCTATTAACAGTATACAAATCTGTGTTGCAGTGTATATTGTTCGACAATCTGTGCACCAATTATCGATCAAATCATTGAATCTACCCGAGCAACCTATTGGTATTTTGTTAGTGGAAGTGTTATTCATGGTCCAGAATCAGGTCCTATTCACCTATGGAAGTTCCACTGCCAGGACAAGAAGACTTCACAGTTAATCGTTCTGAAACTCATGTACCGGAGATCTCGAACTGTGCCCTAGAAGAAAGACATTACTCACCTGAAAGGGAAATCACGCAATTCTCGGACTTAGAAATTCTGGGAATAAAGAATGACGAGCCAACAGTCTGTGAGAACTTCGTTGAAGTTATCATGGACAACTTTCAGTTGAGTAGGATGAGACTGGAATAATTGTTGCGACGGCTGAGGTCAAAACCAGAAGTCATCAAGCGCTATGATGACGTCATTCACGAGCAACTTCACACGGGCAAAATTAAGCCAGTGAGCATGGAGGAACAGCCAGAAGTAAGAAAGGTCCGCCATCTTCCCTACAGAGAATTACCAGACTTGAAAAAGACACTGCAAAGCTTCGTGCAGTCTATGATGCATCTGATAAAAAATGTGGATTAATCCTCAATGATTAGGTTCGATGTATGCTGTGAAAAGCAGGCAAACTATATGAAATGTCATCTCTCACTGCGCTTTATGCAAGGAGCTTGAAGGAAGACCGTACAGTACTCCGGATCTCCGCAGCCTCAGCTCCCAGATTTCACAGTTTCCGACGAACTAGTTTTCACCCAAGTTGGTGTCGATTTTGCTGGTCCAGTCTATTTTAGAAATATGTATTCTAACAAAAGCAGAGTCTTCAAAGAATTCATTGCAATATTTACCCGTGCATCTCCTCGGATGGTGCATCTCGAGCTCGGTCCCGACCGGTCAACAGAAACTCCCCTTGGGTGCCTATGGTGGTTCATTTCAGGAGGGGAGTTACCACCTATGATCTCCGATAGTGGGAAAACATTCAGAGGTTCAAGTTCAAAGGCTTTTCTTTTCTGACATATTCCATAAGTTCAACGTCCCTTGCACGGTTGGTACGCTCTGTGAAACGCTACCTCAAGAAAAACCTTGGTAAACACGTGTCATTTACGAAGAATTTTTTTATTTCTCCGTAAGTGACACTTACGTTTGTAAGTACGTAGGTTAAAAGACGCTTATGGTTCAAGATAAAGGAATACTCGACCCTCCACCTGTCTTCTATCAATGAGGAACTTAGGGTGTCTTTCTGAACTTTTTTAACATAATTTGGGCAAGAAGACAACTCAATCTCTTGTGATTAAGCAAGGAGGCGTTTGTATCGTCTTCGATAACTCGGAGAAACACAAGAAGGCCAAACGAAACGACGAAAATAAGCCTAATATCACACTCGAACTGATTTTGATCAAAGATAAATCGAACACACTGATCAACTCATTTATATACACACGAAGTATTCTTATAACTCATTTAGCTCACACGAAATATCGTTACATCCTCCTTAACGAAAACATTTTGCAACCGTCGTCAAGTCATTTAGTCAGTTCATTAAGAGTCACATCTGCCCGGTCTCTTTTCCACTCGTCCACTTCTGGTGACAGTAACAGGGGCTGCTGGTGCACTACGAAAGACTTCAGTAGCAGGGGCTGAAACTTTGTTACTAGACTTTTCAGGTACTCGTGATCTTGGTTGTATAGCTTCCTAGCTAGATCATTCTTGAAATGTCGACGGAGGCTCTGGATGTGGTGTCACTGTGGAACCTCAAAATAGGACTTAGGGGAATCATTGAAAATCTCAACGGGGGGTACTGTCCGGAATAGCTCTCGAGACAACCTCAGATGTCTTCGGTTCCTGCTGTAGATGCGTCCATCCTTTGTTTGAACTTCCCATGACCTTATTCCAACCTTTTTCTCAACAGCTGCTTTAGCCCATCCAGCTGACATAATAATCTCTCATTGGTTGGAAGCACGTTCACCGTTGCTCCACTGTCCAACTGAAACTGGCTATCATGCCCATTGGCAATCATCTTTGCAGACAACTTTCAACAACTTGAATTCACAATGTCTCGGAACTCTACGCTCACGGTCAAAAGGTATTCTTCAGAAGAGGAATCTCCCTGCATTACATTTACAGACTTTTTCTACTTTCTGTTCCTCAAAGGTTTGGATGGTTTTGTACACTGTTTTGCACACTTGACTGCAAAGTGACTTTCCTCGCCACACTTCTTGCAACTGTTTCCCTTAGCAGGACACTCCAGATTACTTCTCCCGTGTTTACTTCCATAGAAATTAGAAAGTATTACAGATCTAGATTTACCAGCCTTTGATGGGTTTTCTCCTCTGAGAATTTGCCAGTTTGCTTGCGATCTGCAACAAACTTGAGGTCCTCCTGTTTGCCCATCGCCTGTGGCTGAACTGAAGTTGCTTCGCTGGAAAGACAAATATCGATGCATTTGTTAAGTGTGAGTTTCGATTCTCGTAACAGCCGCTTACGTGTGCCATTGTCCTTTGTTCCGACTACAATTCTGTCGCGAATAAGACCATCCACGAATGAACCGTAATTACATGTTTCTGCCAAAATACGAAGTGCTGCAACATATGAATCAATCGAAATCTTGTCTGTTTCTCCAAAACAAAATGCGCCTTTATTTTTCGCAGTACCACATCAATTTCCTTGCTTTCCTCTTCATTTTCCAAATTCAAACCATCGAAAATTTCGGACGCGTCCGCCCCCAAACACTTAAGTAACGAAGCATTCCTCTCCTCCTTTGGTTGCTTTATTGGAAGAGATGCAATTTCCTAATTAGACCATACGCGCCGAAAGCGTGTTCAATTCCATGCCAAGCTTCGCTTACTTTCGAGTTTCGAAGGGAACGATATATTCTGCAAAACAGCCGTGCTTACCTCAGCCAACCCTCCCTCGCCGCCCAGCATACTCCTCCACGTGGAACTTCGGACAACCAATTCGAAAAATAAATGAACACGCACCGACCAGCAGGCTACTAATACGCAGGTCACAACTATTCCTGACACCATGGAGAAACACCAAAGATGACTCGAACACACTAAAAACTCATTTATATATACACAAAATATCTTTATACCTCATTTAGCTTATACAAAATATCGTAACAGCGTTGATAATGCGCCTCGAAAAAATGGAAGTCGGGTACAGTTCAAGAATTGATCCATGGAAGAGATCACCTCGTCCGTGCAGCCATTGTTGGGTTGATTTCTAAAGGAGAGGAGACTGAAATCAAACGTCCAGTACTGAGGCTTTACCCAGTCGAAGTTTCAAATGAGCAACACGATGGGGGTCACAAGGAAGTTGCGGGTTCCGCTCAGTCAGCCGTCAGATTTGTTCCCGACGATCAAGTTGAAATCGTTTAATCTCAGCGAATTATGTCATTAAAAATTGAACTTTGTCATTCATGGGTTTATCCAGAGGTATTTAATTGACTAGGTAAATCAAAGGGGTGGGGTAGTGTGTTATAATAGGATTTTGGACGCAATTTGTTCTCTTCTTTCATCGTATCATGTGAATTCTCAGATTGTAATCTCGCAATTTACACCTGTTTCTTGTATCTGTCGTCCAGAATAAAGTCTAAATACAGCTCGAAAAAAGTGTTAACTCTCTATCGCACAGAAGAATAAGTTTTGGAAGTTCTAGGAATATTCTAACTTCTTACAGCAATAACACATGAAATTAAAGAGGTGGAAGAAGAGCGAAATCGTGATAAAAATGGCATGTCTTACAGCCAACTGGTAACTATTGTGCAAAGAGCCCTTAGCTGTTATAAAAGTTACCAGATGTTCATGTTGGGGTAGTTTGTCTATTGCTCACTCACTCTTAGGGGTCATGGCCCTCTTCTCTTTTCGTTTGATCCTCCAGTACTTCCTGTCGTTCCTTATTGACTTAATACCTTCATTGAAATTAACACTATACATTAAGGTTGACCCAAATGATTTGGTAGGTGACATGTACATTTTCCCTTGGGGGCAAATTGATTATTTTTTTCATCACGCCTATGAGTCTTAAAGCACACGTAGCTTTCCCTTAGAACTTTCAGGACCTATCGACGAGCTTTCATCAATTTTTTTTAGCTAAAAAAGATTACGTTGGGAATGAAAAGCATGTTTAGCTACAATTTTTTTGAAAAAATGCGTCGTCATAATGGCCCCTTTTGTACGATCTAAGGTTCTAAAATTTGTTTCCACCAACCTACTCATCTTTTTCGTTGTGTTGTTGCAGATTACTTCTCCGAACGAATTTGAAAACATTCCTCTCTGCCTCCCTCGCGAATTTCAGGGCTACCAATTTTGAGCTGTAAAGTATCCAATTAATTCATGTATCAGCCGTGATGAACCCATACTTTAAGATGTCGGCCGGTTAGAACTAATAAACCACTTGAAATCAATATGTCATTCAAAGTGAATTTCAAGCACAGTCATCCTCCAAATGTCTTTTGTGAATTAACCCTAAATGTAACAGGAGTGATCATATTGTTAATTCCCTTCTATTGCATATCTGTTTTAGTAATTTGTGGCAAAGAACTCCTCGGATTGTAACTTACCACCGTGAAAACAGGATCGTCCTGAAAGTACATCTGTTAGTATTTCCCTTTTTTGATCATAAAAATGAGGCTAAAAAGCATTTGTACGAGAAATCAATATGTCCAATGCTTTCAATGAATTTTTTGAGAGCGTTTCATTTAAAACGCGACCGCTCAAATATAGTGTAGCTCAAAAAAAAATTTACTAGTGATACGTTTTGTAAATTGAAAGTCAAAGGTGCGTGTATTATGTGGATGAAAGGTTTTTGAAATATTCTGGAGAATGTTTTTTTTCTCCCAGCAATTGCTTATCAAGTTATGTTTGTGATGTGTAGTTAAATAACCTTGACGTTAAAATCCTTGGAGTCTACATTAAAGTGAATAAAACTATCGACTTGGTGAGTCATGAAAGCAAAAGTTATCTGATCACTCTGACCACTCTTTAGTGATTCAACTGTTCCTTTAATTATGCAGTAGGAAGGGGTGCACGTAATGGCTCCTTATGCACTCGCATCTCTCGATCGCATTGTTTTCTTAGCGGTTTTGGACTAATTAACTTTGATGGTCAATTTAATTCTAAGGAATCCCTTGGACTCAAACCGAGAAGTTATTAAGTTTTCCAAGAAAGATGATGAAGTCCTGGGGGTTGCTTTGCTACGCATGGGTTACACAAGAACTTCCAGTTACCCTGACTATATATATCGAACGTGTCCTCTGGGAACGTTCTCAGAAGGAAATGGGAAGTGCATGGAATGTCCTCCAGGTTTGTTATCTTGTGCCTCTTTGTTATAGCTCTTTAAGATCAATCCCTATCCTTAGGAAACTTTGCTACAATAGCAAGAAAGATTATTGTTAGAATAATACGTAGTAAGCACAGAATCATTGGGGACAAAATACCTCATGTCATTGAGGAAAAGATGGAATTGCCCAATTATATCCTTAACCGGTCAAGTGTTTAAAATATGTTTTTGTTTTACCTGAGACTTAAAATAACCTTTTCTTGGCCGAAAAAAAAGAAGAGTTGCTATTTTTAGGGTGGTAAAAAATTCCTTTACAGTTTGATTTTCAATAGCCTTAGTGTTTAACCAGTACTTTGAAGACTGGTCTATAAATCTTGCAAGACGCACATATAACCCTAAGTAGCCTTCCGCTACACTTTATACAAATGATAGTGTAACGAAGACAATGGAAGCCTAAATGAATCACGTGGAAACTAGCCGCTCCTACGTTGTCACACGAACACATCAAAGATTAAGAAATCCACCTCCACAAATCACATTAACTAATACGTGACTTTGCCAAATTTTACAACATTCGTTGATCATATAAAGAATCTTTGATTGTTGGGTGGGGCATTTGAACACAATCTTGGCCCGAGGGATGGGAATTTGAACGAGCGAATCTCCTAAATGTCAAATCCCTTAGAATTGCCCGGGAGGGGGATTTTGAAGCTTCGAATTTATCGACGCATTACCTTGCATTCCCTCAGCCGTCCCTTACCTTAAAACTTATTTCGTTTTTTACCAGGCGGTTTCTACGTTGATTCGCGTGGCTACGTTGCAGAAAGCTGTAAAAAATGTCCAAACGGATCTTATGTCTCATTCGACAAAAAACCTGGAAAATCAATTCTAGACTGCAAGGCGTGCCCAATAGGTAAGTAATTAACACGACCACATGATGTGTTTAATCTCAATATTTACTGTTTACTAAAATTTGTATCCAAAGAGTCGTTTCAAAAGTAGCGCTTGAAAAAATTTAAAAAACCTATGGAGCGGCTGAAGACTACTTTGAGAAAACAAATATCATTTTGGGTATGATATCCATATAGACCGCGCTTTTGCGCATAGATTTTGGGTTGTTACGGAAGGGGGAACTCCGGGTGCTTCCTTATAACTTCAACCTTCGTAACGTTACGGTCACCAAATTCACCTACAGTGGAGGAGCGAATGAATAAATTGTATTTATCCTCATAAATGATTTCAATTTACCGTTAGTTTTAAAACTAGCTGTGTATTTGATTCACCTTATTTTCATCACACTAAACAAAAGGTAACTACTTAGCAAGTACCGAAACCTATTTTTTACCCTTGCCGGGGAACTTGCTTTAAATCAGAATAGCAATATAAAAATTTTCCGCGTTAAGCGTACCATGGTAGAGTTTTTCATTGAACATTTTTCTTTTTTATGATGTCAGCTGCCAAACTGGATCTCGAATTTTGAATAACTGAATGTGTTTCCTGTGCATTAAGTCTACGGTAACACATCTTTTCAGTGTAATGAATGCGTCTATGAGGAATTTTGTAAAAGGGAAACTAATTTGCCCGAAATAAACATCAGCGATAAGCGGAAATAGTAGTCATTTGAATAAAAATCTTCAAATCTTGCATCATACCCAGGCGAAACCTAAAAGAAGGGTATGAAGGGGAAAATTCAAAATATTGGCAAAAATCCCTTCGCAATTTCGGTTATCAGGGAACGATATCATTATCGTGCATGCCTCAACGGCTTAATATGTCCACGAAAAGATTTTGAAAGGAGTCCTCAAGTTTCGATATCAAAGCCTAAATTGTAAGTCTTGAGTATGCCTCGTATTCCCCCTGTTGAGAAAAGAATAGATTTAAAACTTGCCGAACGTGCAGAGGGCAAGAGAGGAAATGAGAAGCCTTTACTATTCATTCTCTTTTCAGGTTTAGAGAAGGAGGAGACATTCTTCGTGTGAAAACAAAATCATTTTTCAGGGAATCAAGCGCCTGTATAACACTTTTTTTCAGGAAGAAATTTGAATCAGAAATATAATCTCAACAACACTGACAGTTTTCTCAATTTTAACAGGAACGGAAAGTGACTTTGTTGCTGGATATCGAGCATGTCCATGTTTGGAAGGATTTTACCGAACCCATCGATTCGCTAAATGTCTCAGATGCAAAGTAGGACTGATATGCCAAGATGACTATGCCTCATTGAAATCTGGATATTGGTGGCGGTGGCGTAACGATTCATACAAACATCGCTACCAGGATTTCATACAAAATCTTTTGGCGACTTCTCCAGTACTGGACAATTCTTCCATACAATACCCTTATTCGATGCCGACACCTTACAGGTGCCAGGTAGAGAAATCTTGCAAAGGTGGCTTGGATTCACCATGTGCAAAAGGTTACGAAGGTCCAATTTGTGCCGTTTGTAGCTCAGGATATCATAAGCAACTGGAGTTCTGTGAAAAATGTCCCTCGAAGGTTTGGATTGTGGCACAGCTTTCAATTGTTCTCGTCATTCTATCCCTACTATTCGCAATTTTGATGTGGAAGAGAAAAACAAAATTGGTAAAGGACGAAGGTCACTATCTGATAGACATGTTTTTTTCCAAGCTCAAAATACTAGTTGGCTTTTATCAGGTCACGCATGGCTTGCTAGATGTGTTCTCGTACATCGAATGGCCAGATTCTCTGCAAGCTGTCCCCACGTACTCTGGAATACTTCAGTTGAATTTCTTTCAGATCGCACCTGTTCACTGTCTATTTTTAGGGTTGCACGTGAATGCCTTTGGAGAATTGCTCCTGATATTAACTTTGAATTTGAGTGTCATTGGCGCCTCTGGTGTATGTTACCTTATATATAAGACGGTAATCTTGAAGAGTCATAACCTTGAAGAAGACGAAAAGTCCAGGAAAATCAATCAAACAAAACAATTGGTTTACAGAAATCTGTTTTTCTTCTTGTATGTAACGTATCTGAGTACATTTTCCAAAACAGCCAGCGTTCTACCTTTTGCTTGCCGCAAACTCTGCCGAGATGAAAAGGATGAGATGTGTGAGGAATACGCTAAAGCAGATTACAGCATAAAATGCCAAGGATCCTTATATAACCATTGGCTGATCCTGGCATACATTTCGACCGCATACGTCTTTGCCCTGCCTGCCGCTTCAGTTATCGTACTTTGGAGGCAACGGAGAATGTTATTTTCTTCGACAGACAGTAATAAAGACACTGGCACAGAGGTCGTTGGAGGTTTGAGATTCCTCTTTGAAAACTACAAACCCACTTTCTGGTACTGGGAACTGGTTGAGATGTCTCGCAAAGCTGTTCTAACATCTGGTCTTATTCTTGTGGGAGAAGAGACCAGGTCTTACATCGGTTTGGCATGGGTCGTTGCCGGTATGTATGGAGTACTTTTCTCTTGGAATAAACCCATAAAAGTCGCTTCGGAAAACAGGTTGATGTCGACGTCCCTTGCTGTTACTATTTTGAACTTGGGTATTGGCGCCGTGAGCAGAATCCCCGCAGAGAATATATCAGATGAGGTGGATAAACACAAAGACGAAATGGCGATGAAAATACTCATACTGGCTGCAAATACTTTGGTAATTGGCCTGCTTGTCGGTAAGGATGGCTAAGACGAACAACATATTTATGACAATACATGTGCAAACGTTAGTTAATTCTTTTCCGGGAAACACGTGACAAAATAACAGAATACTGACCGACGATTAAGGTGATGCATATTGTAATACACAGCGATCTACACGTTCAAGCGGTTACTGAACAGACATTTAATCTCTATCAAGTGCCTTCAAGGTACAAACGAAACTGAATATATAATGAGTCTAGCAGCACGTGCAAATGAAATTCAACACAGGGCGTGAAAATTACAATATTATAACACATATCGTTGTGACATTTGTTGCAACACTCCAAAATACAAGCCAGTTAACCCCAAAAGAGAGCCAAAGTGATCTAGCATATAGCTCTAGTGATTTCTCGGAGGAGCAAACAAATTTATATCCATGTTGAAATCACCTGTGGTCCTTGCAATCTGATTGGCTCTCACCGGTGTGATTTATTCTTAAATCGTGCCATTTTATGCTCTAAGCCGCATTTTTTTTCCCTTGCCATTGAGACAGCTTTACCAAAACACAACAACCAATCAAATTTGTTTAAAGAAATTAATCAAATTGCAGGAAAACGAGAGACAAATTTTGCATCTGTTTTGAGACCAGCTCAATATACCGAATCAATATAACATTTGTAGAGACTAACACAAGTTGTATTGAGCGAAACCGAAGCCCCTAAATAAAATTCTCCAGGAGTTTTATAAAAAAGTTCGTAGGAAAGACGGGGAAGATTACGAGCGTGATAGATTTCGTGTAATGGTTGCGGCTGTCGATTGATGCCTAACAGAGAAAGAATACAAACGCTAAACTATTCTTTAGAGAGGTTTTAAAAGTTTGAAGAAGGTTCTTGAGGGAAAAGCCCAAAAACTCCGTTAACAAGGCAGAGGCAGGCTGCCGAACTGGTGAGCCATGACATGAAATAAGAAAAAGTAAATAGGAAAACATAGTCATATTTTTGCTTGTATATCAATAACTAATAATCATATGATTTTCTCGTGCAATTTAAGATAAATCAGCGCTTGCAAATCTTTCAAAGACTAAAAATTGCAAAATTTGCACAATTAAAAATTTTATAAACCTTTGAAAAATTTACTCGTGCTGATTCATCCCAAACTGCAAGAGAAATATATTATGACTACTTATACAGATTGTACGCCACTCACTTTAGGTACCATAATTAATGCTCTGAACACCTGGGTGAGAGTGTTTCAAGCCGGGTTGGGAATGAATGGATTAGGAAGCGTGTCTGATGCTAAAAACATCCGAATATAAATGATACACTAAAACGAGTGAAGCGACAAAAATTGATGTTTTCATACCGGAGGAGATATTAAGAGAAGCCTTATTCGTTCGTGGATACTGATTTGAGTGTAATTTTTGGTTTCCTTTGCCTGACGACTTCGACGGAAGTAGCCTTTCGGGTTGTGGACAAACATTGAAGCCACGCTGAGTTTTGTATAAAAGTTTGTCGCATTTATCGTTTTTAAATACAATACTACCACAATTCTGTTCTTATTTTTTCTTTTTTGTTATTGATATGAGGTCTTTAGAGAAGCAAGAGAATCGACCGTTTGCCTTACCGCACATTAAAAAACGGAAATAATTGTTTGGCGTGTTTGCTCGCTTAAGTTCAGACCTATTTATACTTATCATTCAAGAAATGAGGTAACCAATGTTTTTATTCTTGAGGGCGCTTCTGGTAATCCCTAACTCTTAGCCAGCATTACGTCGCCGGCTTTTTCTCTAGGGTATCCTTAACAGCAAGGGGACCCACTTCCCAAGCCAAGGCTTAAAACATGATTTAAAGTGATTACTCACGTAACATTGCTCAGCAGCTTACATTAAATAAGGCATTCGTTATGCTGCGTCCTATCCTGGAGAGCGATAAAAGTATCGTAACCATAACGTTACTTGCTATTTAAGTACGTTTATCAATTTTTCGCAAAATTTTATTGATAGTCTACCGCCTATAATGTCTATTAAGTAGAACTTTACGAAATTTTAAATCTACACTCTTTAAACTTTCATAAAGAAATCACATAGAAATCTCCTTATATGTAATTATCCAGATTTTAGCTTTGAATGGTTCAGGTTTGCATCGCTATTAGATGGCTTACTCATTAGTTATTACTTTTTACTCATTATCAGTGAGCGCACTGATATAAATTGGAGAAACGTGCTACATTTCAAATTGAAGGGGTAAATACATTAAAAATAGATGAAAAGAAATAATAGCAAGGCTTCTTTTGATTATTGCCTTCGACGGAAAATGTTTGCTTTATCCAAAAAAAAAAATTAAACAAATAACAATTTTGAATTTTATCTCTGCCTCAGGTCAGTACGTGATGTTTTTATACGAATATTTAAAGGAGTGGTGCAAAAACCCACAATGCTCCTCTTCATGCTGTCTGGTTTTGTTCCTTCCTCTGAACGACTTGCAAGGAGAGATTCGAGGTATGGTTGGCAAAAACTTGATGAAAACTCAGCTTGACACAGGTATGTTGGCGAAACCTTCCATTGCTGCCACTGCAAAGGACAGTGGAGCTATGAGCTTTACTCTTTGTGGTGAAGACGTCGAACCCGAAAAGGAAGACAAACGAAAAGATGAAGCTGTCAAAGACAGCAACAGAAAACGTCATCGCTGGACACAGACAGAAGTTGTAATGCCACCTTTTGCTTCAACCGTGGAATCTGGATCAATGAGAGGGCAGCAGCGAATAAACAGGTGAGTGTGATAAGTATTTTCAGTATTTTTATCAAAGATACAGAAAACCTTATGTGCAGCATTTAAACAACCTTTTGCGAATATAATGAGCCATCGTCTGGGTGAGTGTAGTCCTGAGAAGGACTGTTGTCGGTAGTGGTGACTGACGTTTGGACAATCTTAGCGGAAGTCATCTTCAGAGTCAAGTGAATAGTTGTTGTCAATCGAATGTTCTTAGTCCGGTAAGTATAAAGTATCAATCAGTTTAAATCAGTATATATATAAAATCTGGTACCAATCAGTATAAACTGATTGGTCAGTTTTGCCGTGATGTTATTGGCTGTAAGACTCAAGTGGACTTTTAAATTATCAGAACGCTGAAGTTTCTGATGGAAAAATAACCGTACCTTCTATCTCTTTTCTATGTTCCGTTGATAGGTAAATATGCTCTTTTTCTTCCATACCAAAATCCAGACTTTCCATTCTCAGCACATTACATATTTAATCACTTGGCTGCGACTTTCTCCGTTTTGTGATAATTATTGTCGATTTTCTTTGTCTTATAGCCTTAGCTTTTCTTACTGTCATCTCAAAGTCAGGTTTTGTAACCCTTTGGTTATTTTAAATTATTTTTTAGTTCTGTTTCTTAAAATGGTGGAAAAAGAAGTGGAAATACATGACCAAATCGCATTTGTAAAGGAATAGCAGCGCAAAGAGCGAAACAAAATCCATCTTGATTTGACACAATGCCCATTTCGCCAGAGCTACTTACCTGGCTTGAAGCCAAGAGTCCATCCGTATGCGGGCGAGAAAGCAGAATTTAAAATTTTTCCTGCATTGCAATTACGCAAATGATATCTGGTAGTGACAAACTCGTCAACGTGTTTCTTTTAATGTTGTCTTTTTGCAAGCAGTATGAAACAGAATGACTGAGTAAAACCTATACTAAAATTCCAGGAGAATTCAGCTCCTCCAAAAATTGTACTATCGATACCTTTTTTTTTCTAGACTTCAGCCTTTAATGCATGAGATGCATACCTCTGGAGAAAACTGTGATGCATCAGAAACACTGAAGACATTCATAAAGAATGAAGCAGAGGGTAATACACCAGAGAAGCAGAAGGAAGGCTTAAAGATTGTACCTGAGGGCAATATACCACCAAAGCTAAATGAAGGCATGAAGATTGAAGCAGAGTGGAATGCACAAGCAAAGCAGAAGGAAGGCATGAAGATTTTAGTAGAGTGCGACGCACCAACAAGGCAGAAGGAACGCATGGAAATTGCATCAGAGTGCAATGCATCGGCAAAGCAGAAAGCACTCATGAAGAGAGAAGTAGAGAGTACTGTATTGGCAAATCAAGCGGAAGACATGAAAATTGCACCAGAGTGCAATGCACCAACAAAGCAGAGGAAAGGCGTGAAGATTATGGAAGAGGCTAATAGAGTGGCAAAGCTGAAGGCATTGATAAAAAGTGAAGCAGAAGGTAATGCACCGGCAAATCAAAAAGAAGACATGAAGATTGTAGCAGAGTGCAAGCCACCAGCAAAGCAAAAGGAAGATATGGAGATTGGAGCAGTTTGCAATGCACCAGCAAAGCAGGAGGAAGGCATGAAGAATGAGACAGGGGGCAATGCACCAGCAAAGCAGAAGGAAGGCATTAAGATTGTGGCAGAGGGTAATGCATTAGCAAAGCAGAAGGAAGGCATGAAGAATGAAGCAGAGGGCAATACACCGGCAAACCAAAAGGAAAGCATGAAGATTGTAGCGGAGGGTAATACAGTCGCAAGGCAGAAGGCATTCATGAGAAATGAAACAGAGAGCAATCCACCTGAAAAGCCAAAGACATAACTGAAATTAAAACCCGAGGCCATAAACTTTTAATCAATCAGTGGAATGTTTGCTATCGCATAAAGTGCTAAACCATACATTTAAAAACAAGTGTAGCGAAATTATTGTATCCCTCATTCAGATAGGTTTTAGTTAATGTAGAAGAGATATGTTTTATAGAAGGGGCTTTGTTTATAAACAAAAGAATCCCTTAGACTATGTATTTGTATCAAGCATAGGTGCCGTGATATATTTCAGTATCTAAATTCCATTTCTTTACTTTTATCGCCTTTAAAATCCTATACTCGATATCGTTAGCTTGTGTACTATTGTGAAGCTAATATGTAATTGTAGGCGAGTAAAACCATCGTCAAGTCAGTTACTCTTTTTTTGCAATAGCTTGGAGGAAGGATTTTTTTCAACTTACGTGGAGTGTAATAAACATTTGTAATCACTAGATGGCTGCTTAGCAGGTACAAACCGCAGGAAAAATACAACAACAATGACGAAAACAAAAGATCTAAACAAAGAAAGCAATAAGTGATATTTTGGGCTACCCGATCCAAACAAATAATGGCATCTGATTCACCAGGTGACCATCAGAATTACCTTGGGCCTGACAACGGTGAGATGAATGCACCTGGTGCTCCAGCTGGTAATTTATTCATAAGAGTTGAATGATATGTCAAGATATCTTAAATTCCTTGCCGTCCTTATAAAGCAAAGAGATGTCCGAAAAGTCCTCAGCGGTAGCGTTCGCATCGACCCGGAATTTGTACTGAGATAATCTTATTGAAAAACTAACGGAACAATACAACCCAATATGCTGGTTACATGATGCGATACATATACCACTTTCAATTTAAGGAATTAATTTAGAATAACGACGTATGCATGTTATTTTATAGTAAGTGGATATTTATATGCAAAGCTCTCAGAGAATCGACATTTATTGGAACTCAACGGCACGCTTTGTTACCATCATGAAGAATGGTGATTTACTATTCAGATGTTCTGTAACTGTAAAGCGTTCAAGAGTCAACGTAAATACTTTTACCTTACCAGTTATAAAAATTAGAATTAGAGAGCACCTGAATATTTAACGAATCTTGCTATATGTATTAAAGCTGTTGCACATCGATAACTATGTTTACAGTTTTGTTAGGTTATTTTTACCAGCTTTTAATGTGAAAGTAAATACGAGGTTCTCGGAGGAAAAGCCGATATAAGTATAAAGTCCCCACTGTAGAGAAACGTGTTTTTAATTCATAATTAAAATTGCAAATTACACCAGCATTTAGATTTCCAAACCACTGGGCAATGAGGCAAACAAAAATGGAACAAGACAACGGCAGCGGAAGCAATCGGTTTTACAAACTTTAACGCAAAAATACATCACAAAAGTGAACTTGTCTCACGTTTCAAAAACTGGAACAGATGTCGCCAAAGGGAATATCAGAGTGGTACAAAAACAATCAAGTTCTTTGATAAAATAGATAAAAAATGTTTCATAAGGGAATTTGTTGCCCTGCCATTTGTAGCCAGCTGTGGTCCGGGTTCGATTCCCAAACCTGTCCCATGTGGGTCGAGTCTGTAGTTGGTTCTCGTCCTCACTCCGTGGGTTTTTATTCAGGTTCTCCGGTTTTCCTCCCCCTTCAAAAACCAGCATTCCAAATTCCTTTTATGATCAAACAAGAGGTCGAAATTTGTCATATCTTGGATCAATCTCTTCGTTATATATTGTTTCCCCAACGATATGTGAAGCTCTACGCTTGGCTATAATTATCATTAATAGTGCTAATAGTGTACAAAGTTATGATAGAAACTCTTCTTTTCAGCGTCACGAGTAAATACATTGATTAATTGATTCTTTCGTTCATTTAATACGATTCAGGCGTACTTTTGTTCGAGTATTCGTTCAATTCATTCGTTCTGCGTTATGCTGAGTTACTCGTTAATTCTTGGCAACTTTTCCTTCGTTGATTCCTACGCTCTAAAAGTTCGTTGTTTTCTGATGTTTCTATTGATCTTTCATTCGTTTGCCAGTCTATTCTCTCTTTCCCTTGCTTAGTGTTTTATTAGTCACAAGTTGTTCCCTTGGATCATTCATAGGTTTGCTGGCCTGTTCCTCAACTTCAATATCTCCTCAAAGTTCACACTGGTTATCAACAGCAGAAGGGTACTGCTACATATGATTTTCGGCAACATGATCACTAAATAAACTAAATCAAAACTGCCGAAAATGTTGTTAAATATATTACAATTAAGGTCATCCTCTTTCTGGAATTGCTCAGACAGACGAAATGAATCCTACCTTGAGCTGATATCTTACTAATAGTTGTGCAACCGACTCTAAGTCGCATTATGAAATATTCGGCGCAATGGGATTTTCCTGTTAAAATGATTGTCCCTTTGATATTAGGATTAAGGTCTAATAATAAAGATTGTTATCGCTTTAACACCAAGTGCAATGTGATATATTACTGATTTGAAAACTCAAAAGATACCGATAATTCTGCTAAAGTTTGTTTATCCTTGGAGATATTTTTCATGTTGATGAAGTGAAAAACAGACAACAAACATATCACGATCAAAATTATCCTCTTTCAAAAATATAAGAAAAGCGTGCTTGGGTAAAATAAACAGAAACTTTTAAGGTCTTTTGTTTTAAGTTTTTGTTTTATTTTTGTTTATAGTTTTCAAAACGGTTGCCCAGAGGTAAATCGTCAAAAAAGATGTTCAATCGATTTCATAGCCAGTGTCCAAAAACTTTTGTTTACTCGTAGTCGTCCTTTTTTGTTTTTGTTTTTTGTTTTTGTCTATACGTTTGTTTTCCTGTTCATTAGCCCAGTCATTCTCTTGTTCAGTTCTTTCGTTTTTCCTTCGCTCACTCGTTTCCAGTATGTGATCCTTCAGTGCGGAGAGGAGCAAGGGTTTAATTTCCAAAGGGTGACTAACAATCGAGCTAACTTGCCTCTCGAATTAAATTCCTGCTCAAAACTTATCATTTCCTTTTCACTCCGAAAGGGTATTACCAATACAATTTTTAACAATTATTACCAACTTAACCAACAAAATCTATCTTCTATATAGAATGGCCATCTTATGTTTTCTCAATTGCGGTCTCACCGACTTACAGGCGCGTTCTTAATTTTCACGATGAGATTTTCCAGATAAAAGAGATTCCCCACGATATTAAGATCAAAGCAAAATAATTAGCGGTTCAAGATCCTTTGTATTATAGTGAAGTGCAAAGTTGCAGATATCATATATTTAAAATTACGGTTAACCTCGAAGTTTCGATATCAGCAACAAACAACTCTCCACGTCATGGCATTACACTGCTCACGGAAAACAAACAACAAATCACGATGGATCGGGAGTTGGGTTATCTTCCTACAACTTTTGCAAGTAACAGAGATTCAGAAACAGATGCATTGCTCGGATAAAGTAAATACAAAATGATTGAATTTAAAAATAACAGAATTCACACTGTGCTTTGTATTTGTATTTTCCTCTACCATAACCGGATTTACCAAGAGAGAGTTACATATGCAACACATCACATTCACTGGATTGGTAACATTGAAAAACACTCATTCTCTCCAAAAGTTAGTGATTACTTTAATTGAGAGAGACTGTAAATACTGAACAAGGATGAGATAATAATGATTTAATGCTTTAAAATCAAGTAATTATTCTCTCTTTCAACTGCTGTCGGGTTGAATATATTGGTAGATGTTTATAAAAAAAAAAGATCTAAACGCTATTTCTGATTATTTACATTTTTTTTACACTGCTTATAAAAGCACATAATGTCCTTTCAATGTCGTATTTCAAGCTTCATGAAAATATACGCTTTCTTTGTATCACTCAGGAGTACTTGAGAAGCATCACCATTTCGACCGATTCAGACAGTTATTTCATTCACACTATTTACAACGAAAACAGCTGTTATCAATTTAATTCGTCTGGAAGATTTTCAGTTTTTAAATATTAACTTTTTTATAATCTCATAACACAATTTTATGGACCTTGTCTATGCGGTGAAGATCTTTAAGCAATCACAAGAGACTAGAAAATAGGTCACGGAGCAAGGAAAACTCGGTCTGTTGTCCGTCACAGAAATACAATAACGATGTTTGAGGTATTTTGGGGTTGACTGGCTACTTCAGGAGTATGTTTTCTAACATTGCGAACAAAGTGGAATAATAGATGATTTGGCGACGTGGAATATCTTCTGAGATATTCTAAGTACCAAAATTTTGGCTCTTATAACTTCTCAATCCTTATAATGGAAAACCTTGTAACATCAGCTCCCTTGTAATGGTCACGCAATGCCGGGGAGAGAAGGGATTGCGTGACCAGACCAAGGGAAGTGACAAACAATTTTTACATTATCAAACATGAATTTGTCATTTTTCTGGTATATGACACCAAGTTTCCCCAAGTAAATAACCATCTTGCTTTTCTTTTCATACACGTAGACAATGAAATATGGCGATGTAAAATCGAGTTTTAATGAAACGACGCAAGATCGTGGTAGGACTCCTTCTTTGATCATTTAAAGAGGGTGTGAATGGGGTTAACCGACTAGCGACAAAGGGCGTAAAAAATTACTGACTACCGACGAAACGGGGAAAAAATTACCGACTAGCGACAAATAAATTCTAACCGACAACCGACAACCGACATGGTCAGACGTGATAGGGATGTTTGTATTCAGAAAGAAGAGCATTTTGATGATTTCTAGCTCAGAAAATCCTTCTTCACCCGACGTAACCACATTAATTCCAAATTTAGCCGAATTATAGAATTTCTTGTCTTCAAATTACTTTAAATCCACGGGATCCTTCTTTTCGGTGAGCAGCGTGGGCTCATTTCTAGAACAGCGGCTCGTAATCGGGCTGACAAGACGCCCTGCTGTCTCATTTCAAGAACAGCAGATCACAATCGAGCCGACGAGACGCCCTGCTGTTGTCTTTTTGTTGCTCGTTGTTTGTTCATGCGGTCGGGTCATGACTGGGATTGCTAAAGTCATCGTGAGTTTTTTTCGAAAAGGTGAAGAAGTCGCCATCGAACGTCATCGAAGCAGGGTCCCAGTAGACAAAGAAGCTCATAGAGGAGTATCTGAACTAAAAAAACATCTTGCGGAGTTTTTAGGACTAAAGGAGCAGGCACATCAATATGGAATTGGCGGATTTTCGTTTAAGTTATTTCGCCTGGCGAAATCGCCTGCGGGCAAATGCGAAAATTTTGCAATTGTGACGGAAGGGCAATGGCAGCTTGAACTTCCAAATTTAATATCGGATGAAAGTAGCAGTGAGCTCAACGTAAGTGTGGAACGCGTGCAGCGGAGTTTGATGAATCACTTTAGTTCTATAGTTAAATATTAAGCTCAAATATTAACGTGGTTAAACTCTAGTTCCACCGTTTTTTGTTTGTTGTTTTGTGGAGCGGAATGTTTTTTTTTCTTTTTCACCGTCCATTTGAATGCGAAAATTGAGAAGAAAAATCTCTACAAAGAAGTAGCGAGTAAATCAGTTTATAAGCTTCTTTCTGATTAATTGGTGAATGAACAACAGTGTAGCTTAACATATTTAAGACCCCGTTCATTTATACACGCCCTTAAATTTATTCGTTTCTGAAAACCAGACGTTCAAATAATATTCAATTCTCTCCTCGAGGGAAGCTACGCACGAGAGATTTCGCTCGATGTGCACGTTTTATACATCTTGACGAGCATTTGCTGATAAGAACTGGGTAAGTTTCTCAAAAGCCTACTAAAGAGAAAACTTAAAACACACGGTATTTAATATTTTAGTACAAATTATCCAAGAGGTCACAAACTGGACCGGAAAGCCAGTAGTGTTGCTGAAGGCGTCGGCTACATCTGATAAAAGCAAGCAGAAGTCAATGAACGACACTGAGAAGAAAGGTGACGAGTCAAAAGTGAGAAGGAAACGGAAATCACGAGAAGAAGCAAAAGAAGATGAAAATCTGGCAAAGAGGATCATGACTGAAGGAGGTGACATCGAGAGAAACGAAAGGCAACAAAGAGACCTTCAAAAGTTTCAGGATGGTAGGGCTGAATTAGCACTTGTAGTTCGTTTACCTGATTTTCAAAAGTCATAAATTTCGCTACTTTGGAAATTCTGCGGTATTCCTTGTTTATAAACACTGCCTTGTTTATACAACGAAAAACGCTCACTTGGTGCGTTCGCTATGTAAAGATAGTTTCTTTTAAATTCCGGCTAAAAACTGTATTATTATCACTTTGATGGGCATTGTGGCGCATTTTGCGTGCTAAAATAAAGAATTTGCCGAGCTAAAATGTATTTTTAAAAATAAACCAAGACAACCAATGTTCGCGCCGTCTTCTTGTAGCGTTGGTAAAAGAAACCGTGGAGCTATTTTTAAAGCCCAAATCATGGCTGAAAACACAGAAAACAACAAGTTGAGCGAGATGTCTGCAACCAATCGTCCACAGGGAACTGTATCACAGAAGACGCAAGTATCTGTGTCTTTGCATAGAAAGGCTATACAAGAACGTGATGGACATTAACCCCCAATTTGTAGATGATCTGCTGCTCGAAACGTTGCTCACAACAGTAGTGGAAAATTTGCACGCTGTTTCGCACCTTAAACACGAGACATTTACGGTAATTACATATGCCCAGGATTTTGGAACAATTTGCAAGGAATCTCTGAAGCGCACATTTAGATGGGCAGCAAAGTACTACACGCATGACAAATCCTACAATCCGGTACCTCAATCCGCCATGCCCCTTTCTGCTATAGCTACGATGACACCTTTGCCAAGTGAGGACATAACACCAGGTATGGAAGGACAGATCAAAGAGTGGCTAGAGAGTTACAGACCAGTACGCCAACGGACGGTTAGGAGTGAGACCACAAAAGATAAGGCTGGGGCCTTGCCGCCAGCTGTCTACGCCGTTCACCACACCGACGAGTCTGAAGAGAGGCTTCGATATCCTGAAGAAAACACTGTATCGTCAGCAAATGCACAACGCGTTGTCAGCATACAATTTGTGGACGAAGGGGATGTTACTGAGGTGTTTGAGGATCACAGAGAAGTACAAATCGATGAGTATGAGACAGATTCGGATGACGAGGAATCAGATTTTGAAGAACATCCAGAGGTTGTCAACAGAGCGTGTGTTACCCGATCCGGCAGGGCTGTTCGTGCATTTGTGCGTCTCGACATGTAAGAGGTACTAACAGTTAAAAAATCCATTTAACGGTGCAGATTGATACGTATGACAACCAAATTTTTGGCAAAAAAAAAGAGAAAAAAAAGAAACCTCGCAGAAAAGCCACGAGAGCCGTTGAATAATAAGTGTAGTGAGTTTTTGTGGACGTCTCGGAAAAAAGACTTCCGTAGCTTACAAATTAAAATTAGGTATCCCAGGGGCTAGAGTGGGTGTTTCATTCTTTGTAGAATTTACCTCTCTTGATTTACTTCGATGCCCCGTAGTCGACAGGAAACAAATTCACATCTATAATAAAAGCTTTGGTGAATTTTATCGGTATACTAGATTTGCAAACAAAAGTGGGGTAGATGAGCACGTTGCTAAATTAAAAAACAGCGTTAACGAGGTTTAAGTGAAAACAAATAATGAATTATTACAAGTATTACACTTCGTCTAGAGTTTAAAGTCCTAAAACTGGGCAACTTGCATAATAAATGTGAATAATTAACGTGTATTTTTAATTATTAACTGAGATTTACCGACAACCGACAAAGGTCAAAAATCTTAACCGACAACCGACAAAGTAATGAAATTTTAACCGACAACCGACAAAGTAATGAAATTTTAACCGACAACCGACATTTTGACCCCCCCATTCAGACCCTCTTTAAACTGCATGAGACTCCGTGTAATTGAGAATCTAGAGTAAATGTGTAGTTTGGTTCTCTTAAGACTTAAAAAACGCTTGAAGACATTGTTTTTTTAAAAAACAGGATAATCCTGTTACGCCCAATGAATCATTTTTCTGCAGTACATATCCTACATTTGCTTCCACCCTTACAGTTTTCGATATTGCTTCTCGCCGCCCATGCGGAAATATTCTAATCGCTCTTTCTGTAAAGCCAACATTTAAGATGCGTGGTAATTTTCGGGAAAATATTCACCCCATGATTCGATTCCCCCAAATTACAACAATACTCGTTGAGTTAAAACAGCATCTATTTTTTTAAATTTGTTAACAACATGAAATTTCGGCCGAGTGTTGCTTGCCAACTATCATAATCGCAAATCTGCAATATCTGAAAGAATCTTTTGAGCAATTACGTATACGTAAACAGCTCTCTAAACGTTCTCAATTGATATCAAGAAATATTATTTCTATTTGAGCTGAATTAGCCGTGAAACCTTTGTTGCGTTTCAGTACAAATCAGTCATCCCTCAATTTCACGATTAACAACTCAACGTAATTAAGGTTGACTTGGATAGGAAAAAAACCTTTTGTTTTCGTGTGATAACTTTGAGGATTTTTTCTATCGGGAGGTCTTAAATTGGCTTAAAAAAATTACGTTAAATCTGTAATTAGTTTTGAGGTTGTCACTTTAAACTTTGACCACTCGAACCCCGCATTTCCGCAAACGAATGAAAAAATCAATTTGAAACTTGAAAGTTCGCGTGTCTTAACAATTTCGTGGTTTTAATTCTCTCCAGCAGATTTTTCGGTTTCTCTCGAACCTGTGAGAAACTGCCATTGCGTTGGGTCACAGGCTTCTCTTAAAGCGAGGAAAACAAAATGGGGAAAAGTCGAGTCGAAACTGTTTCCTTTTTTTACTTGAAAATTTAGACAAAACTAGACTTTGATATTATCTGAACGTCACTATACCACCTAAATCACGCGAGTTCTACCATAACTAATATTTGGGCCGGAAAAGCAACAGCAGATTCCAACAAACGGTATCTTTCATTTTCGCCACCAACCCCGCGTTGAAACCACCACATTACCACGATACGTATTTTTTTCATTCCATAATTATATGGTCCCTGTTCGTCTGCTTGCATTACGCGAGTTGTGATATGAGCCTGCTCAAGCTATATTCATCTCTTAATAGTGACGTACATTCTTTTAAACTTCAAAATAATTCTTTATGAACATCAGATCAAGTGGTCAGAGTGTTGGAATAGAAATCTTTTCAAGAAAGCAATTAATCGTTTCGCTTGGTAGATTTTTCCGGAAATTTCACGGTTTTGCTGTTAAAGCAAACGGTTTCTACACCACTGTTATGGGAGAGACAGCCAGACTGGACGTTTTGTGGATGATTTTTGAGCCAATAACAGACTGAAGAATTTCCATGGTAAGTTTTTGAGTAAATATCGAGTAGAAATCCTCTCTCACAGAGATGTCTCGGAGCATTCAGTTTGCACAAGTTCCCTGATAGTTCAAAGATCGTAGCTGCCCTGTACTCTTCTTAAACTCGCTTATTTAGCGATATGACTTAGAAGTGAAAGAGGTATTTTTCCGTCGCTAACCGCAAAAACCTTGAGAATGAAAACAGTAATGAATAGCCACAAATCATAGTTTTCGCTGTTTTGCCGTCATACAGGGAGAGTTAACCTTGTCGAACGCAGAATGATAATTCTTTTCAAAGACTGTTATTTAAAATGTTTCTTCTTTTCTGTTTAGAAACCAGCACTATGAGAATTGCTGACAACTTCCCGCCATCAAAAAGTTCTGTTGCGACAGTTGACGCCGAAAACTCGACGTTCCATTTACAATGGGGTAAGCGATAGCAAATAGAAAACTCAAATCAATTATTGTTAAGTTGAGCGTTCGGGAAACAAAGTTAAGTTCGAAACGAGAACGTGATAGTCGAAATGAAAAGAAAAAAACCGAATATTTTTAGCTTCTGATGGGTGAATTTTGAGAGCTTATTTACGTAAATGGAGTCGGTAGAAATGGCGGGAGTTTGAAGAACAATACTCAACAAAAATTCGGAATTTTTAAGGAAGTACGGATGTCTATAGACGTTCGCGATCTAGAAGTGGAATAAATAAATTCTATTTCTGTTTTTCGTAAGAAGTTAACACCGATAAATAAAATCAACCAGAATCTAACGAGTTATTTTTATGTCTCACTTGAAAAATTGATCCTAGACCTCGTTAACGTTTCCGTGATTTTTTTGTTTTGTTTCGTTTTCTTACAAGTACTGTCACGATTTAAGTGTTAGAGTCCGAATCTGCAAGAGAACAATCTCTTCTGTATGTTTTTTTTTTGCTTTGATTTTCGTCGGGGAAATGGTCTAGCTAATATCAAGGCTCAGAAATGTCCAATATTCTAATATTAAACTTAAAATCACTTATCATCAAAGCGAAAGAAAAAAGACAAATCCCTTACACGACTTAATTTTGTTCTTATATCCGGTGAACAGAGAATAACAGCATTTTATAGCGGGTTCAATTCTTCTGAAGGTGCTAAAAGTACTTCGAACAGTGTTTCCGATATTGATGGAACTGAAAACCTTAATGTGGAAGCATCACGTTTAAAAGATAGCCTAAATTTCATTATTTGAATGACTGAAAGATAGGGGTACATGATAATAAGCGCAGATAATTTCTTTAATGAGAAGCGAAACGGAAAGCGCGGCCTAACATCTTTGCGTCTGACTCTGTATGAGCAGCATTAAGGTGCTGCTCGAGATAAAACAATGGCTTGATAAAATCATTAAGAACATCACAGCTAAACCAATAATCAAACTAATATTTTTCGAAACTATTTTTAGTCTTACATAACCCTTAGCGTCCGTACGGGACTATGCTTGGGAAAAAGTATCTGTCGTTATTTGGGTGACGAAGATATACCCTCTTTTCTCTATTTCTGAAACGAGTAAAAGTCTGGGGACGCCTTGACGCCAGTTGATATTCAACTCTTGTCTAATGGAGCGAAAGAATTTCCTCTGATCTCCTCACTATGTAACGAAAATGTAGAAAAATAAACCTTATAATGGAAAACCTTGTAACATTTTTACAATTTTCCTTTTATAAAGTTTCCTCATTTTGTCAGTTAAGAATATGTACGTCTGTGTCTTCCTCATTTTTTATCTCACACATCAAGAATTTTGAGAAGACAACAAATTTGTGGTACTCTTCTAATTGGTTTTGATATGGCTGGTTATTTTTTTTTATTTTTAGCTCGGCATTTCTAGCAGGTTCCTCGAACTCTTAAATGGCCTTTCTGCTTGATTTCATTTTTCATCCAGATGATCGAAATATCGATTCACCTGATGCAATATTGCATGAGCCTGGTATCGTTAAGAACCTCTGATTGTCATTTCTTCCAGTGATTCTTTAGTCATGACGGAGACCTCCCAAGAAAACATCTATCAAACAAAATAAAATCAGTTTACTTGTCCAACATTTCGCGAGTGCCTCGAAGTGTTTACCGTCTTAGACGGCGCCAGATCTCCTCTTTAGCTTAACATGTTTAGAAAGCTTTGAGAACAATCTAAATAGGGAAAACTGAGTAATGTTTTGAATGCTCTCTTGTTGTTGGCACGTAAGAGCTTTGCAAAGGAAGCTGATTAATACGGTCATCAAAATCAACGAGACATGGCAAGTGTCCTTTATAACCGGGTTTCCCTAAACTGAGTTACACATGCGCAAAACTAGGTTTCCCCTCTTGATTTCAGTCATCGTCACGCTTTAGTTGTCACAGCTTTCCTGGCCTTGGACAAAATCACAACCATTTGCATCGCTGGGGTTTTATGCTGTATTTAAATATCAAATCGTTATAACTTGGATAACTGAGAAGCACTTACTTGAAACTACCAGTACTGAAAAATACTCTCTTTTGTTGTAAGAAGCATTAATTCTGTTTTTGCAAACATAATTCTTAAATTCTGGTCGCCATTTCAGAGAGGGGTCTACACGGGAGTAGGAGAAACGTTTGGTAAAATGTAGGCAAAACTGCAGGTTAAAAGTAAGATAGTTATCTCACGTTGTTGCTATGCCAGGACGTATCCAAGGAGGCTCGATGTAGTTTCATCATCATTCACGACACTTTTCTTTTTATATTTCATTTTTTACGGAACAATATAACCGTGACTCTTCGGTAAAGTCACCAGAGTAACACTAAATCCTTTCAGAAACGTATCCACTTTTTTATTAGAAACACCTGCATTGTAGGATGATTAAAAAATACCCTGCATCTTAACTTTTTTTTTAATTTTTTTAACTTGACTTCAAGACAAACTTTTTTTTGCTGATTCGAGAATTTTTTGAGAACGTTTGATGTTGCTATAGTATATTTCACTTAGAAACGTTTATCACAAATTCTTATGTAATGATAAAGAAAGAAGGGGAAGAGAAAAAAGGGAAATATAGAATGACTGGGATAGCTCAAATACATAAAAAAAAAATCGGTGTCAGAAGAAATGAAACCCTTTTGAGCAACCTAAATACATTTTGGCAATGCCTCATTCTCTCACTGGATATGATATAAAAATATATATGTGCTTTTAGGGAAAAAGTGTAATTTTGGAGGCCGGATCCGCCTGTCGATTATATTAGTCACGGGTATTAATTAAAGCTGCCGACAAATTTTAATCTTTGTCATATATTTTTTCTTCACAGCTTTCATTGTCGCAGCTGTTTGCGGTGGGTTGCTGTTTAGCATGCTCGTGGTTCTTCTTGTGTGGCGATCGCGTGTCCGGTGTAAAAGTTGCCCTAATGAAAACAACAACCTGCCCGAGAGAACAATATCACGCGTGTCTTTTAAAATCCCACAGCCTAAAATCGAACCGATCCTCATTCCCACGCAGTCACGATATCCACAGAAAGAAAATGACGAGTTTGAACCATTCCTAGATCCTGAGATTTACAGGTAATAATTGCAGACCATTATGAAAAAAACATTCTCTGTAACAGTCGACGATATTAACTCAAGTGGTTCTCGTGATATCCAGAATTATCAAAGTCTTTAAGGTCAATATCAGCCTGTGTCTCGGACCTATTCATTTGGGCAAAACGTGTCACGTCATTTTGCCAAGTTGTGCACAAGCCGTGTCACGATAAGTTTCCTGTGTAATGTCATATTACAATCAAGTCGCGTGACGCAATGTCACCTGATGCTGTACATTGCCACGGATTGTGTCCCCTTTGTTGTCATATAATGATCCTTGAACTAAAAATTAGAGGTACTGCCTTTTTAAAATATTTTTATGTGTGTATCGGAAGCACAATTTTAATCAGCGAGATAAAGTGTGGTGTCGTATTGTATCATCGTGTGTCATATCATATCTTATTAAATGGACTGGAGTGTTTTACCGTGAACTAAAACACTTGCAGAATCAATTCGACCCCCACATCCGGGAACTGAGTGGCGTATTTCTTGTATTTGAAACGAGTGGTCATATCGAGCGATGACGTCACGATTCCCGCCTTTGGGCAGCAGGCCTTTAGTTTGTATTAATACCCTGTATTTGTGTTAAAGCCAGCTTTTCAATCTTTACCATGTATATTTATTGTCCATAATAAATGGAAACAGTGATCACTCGTTAGCTCTAGATATGAATTTTATGTTCCCGTGGCTAGAACAATATTTCACCAGGTCGCTGCGCTCACTCGTGAGATATTGTTCTTGCCACTCAAACATTAAATTCATATCTTCTCGTCACCGTGTAATATCCTCTACATTTGTTATCGCATTAGTTATTTCATGGTATCATGTTATTTCTTACATTTTATATCAACCTCCTGTAAGCCTTTCGTTATTGATTTTTCTTGTTTTCAGAGAAGAAGTGACAGGGGAAGGATCGCCATTCCAAGGCTCAGCTAGACTCTGTTTCTCTCTATCTTACGACAAATTCAGCGAGGAGCTCAAAGTCTGTCTCATTCGAGCCACTCGTTTAACACCAATCGGAGAAAACGTCACGGTTACACCATACGTAAAGATATTTCTTCTTCCAGACAAAAAGCGAAAAGCTCAGTCAAGAGTGCTGCGCAGAACATCCAATCCACAGTTCCATGAAGACTTTGTTTTTATGGTTTCACCGGTAGATCTACCAAACAGAACTCTTGAATTTACAGTCTGTGAATTCGATCGATTTTCCCGTCAGCAGGTTATCGGTCACGTGAGATATCCTTTAAGAGATGTGAATGATTTGAACTCAGTACAAGGGACAGGAGAGATCTGGGTTGATATCAACAATGAGGATCTAAAGGTTTGTGAATGCTGACACCGAACCGACTGAGCTCATAATGCGTCGACTAATTTTAAGTTTCAAAATCCTCATCTAAGGTACCACCCCCACCCCCGGGGCATCTGAACTTTTGAAGATTGGTTCATTCATCTTCCCGCCCCTTGGGCCCAAATTGTGTTCTTACGCCCCACCCAAGTGCCAGATTTGACGATCAATTTTTTTTTTTTTGAAAGTAAAGATCAGTGAAATAGAATTTATACTCAATTACTTCACCAGCAATTGATTTGACTATGCAAGCTTTAAAGCCTAGACCATATAGACCTTTTCTTCTGAGCCATACGCTCGCGAAAGTAAGCTATTTATCTTTAAACACTTTCTTATCAAAATATAAAACACGCATGTTCCGCTGGAAAGACTTGGCACTCCCGGGCAAGGTTGAAATTCCCCAAATGCCAGTGGGGGGATGTCTAAGCTTCAAATTGATTGGCCCATAGATGACGATTTTTCCACCTGTGATGATTATAACAAAGAAGTATCAATTTGGAATTCTGACCGTCTTTGGCAAACGCTTCAGATCTTCCAGTTTTTAGCAAAATAAGAACCATTTTAGTTTGAACAAGTTTTTTTACCTCTGAGAAAAGAAAGAAATACGAATTTTACGATTCATAGTCTAACCTCGCGCCTAGGTCTCGCTCGTGTTTTTGAAATTGCCAAGGGAGGTGTGGGTAAGGTACTTGACATTGTTAGCCTTTTTCATCCTAACATTAGAATGCATATTCTTCATACTGTTCTCTATACATTTCCTAAGATGTTGACAAGGAGAATTTGTGTCACAATCAAGAGTTTCTTAAATTGGTGATCATTTACTTTAATCCATGACCTAAACATATGATTGAAGGGTTATACTGTAAGGGAAAATTCAGAGCAAGATTCTCTTATGGGTTAAAGGGTTAATACGTTGGTTATCGGTTTCATTTTCAATCATTTCGTGAACAGAGGGTGTAGTGCGCTTCAAACATTTGTTCCTCGACTAATCTGGCATTTCACCCTACGTTAATGAAGAAATTACATCTCGTGAAAGAATAAAAATAAATTGTGCATGCATAGCGCAATGCAGTCATTCAGCGCATTTTTCAGGGAAAGTCATTTCTGAGATAAAAAACCTCTCGGTCAACTATTATCAGTTCCTGACGAATAATAAACACTTCCCATAGATTAAAATCTAGTTTGCTTATGGTGTGAGAATTCATTTCGTACTTTTTGTTTCTCTTACAGAGTGGAGTAGATAAAGGAGAACTACTGTTTTCTCTGCAGTATCTACCTACCTCATGTAGACTTACAGTAGCTGTCCTCAAAGCTAAAGAATTAAAATTGAACGGAGAAGACACAGATTTGGGTAAGTTCTGTGACGAAGATCCGAAAATGTGGGCGAAAACCAGCTGGCAATCAAAGCTTTCTTTAATTTCTTCCTCTAATATCTTCACGCATGCATCAAATTTGAGCAAATATATGACTGTAAATAAATGAAAATCATATGTGTGAACTGCGGTTGAAGGATTGAATATGGAAGCGATCCTCGCAGCTATGAGCCATGAACGTACGGGATTTGAACCAATGCAATAATGGTGCAGCGCTCTACCAACTAAGCTAGTAAGCCAACTGGGAGCTGGTCGTTATATTGCTTCCAAATAGACCCTAGAGGTGAATAAATGACTGTAAATGTATGAGAATAATATATGCGAACTGCGGTTGAAGAAACGAATGAACACTAATCAAGTAACAATAAAAAAAGGCCTGAAAAAAATTCAGGCTCGTATGGATTTGCACCTATGACCTTTGCGATACTGATGCATAACTGCGAGGATAGCTTCCATATTCGTTTGAGTAAATTTGTTATCTAACGAGCAATGCTGCCTTCAGAAACTCCTCACTTGACTCTGATGATGACTTCTATCACAAGATGCAACAGAAAAATGTGAAATTACGCTCTTATACACAAAATGGGCAAATATTTTCAAACTCGGATTGGTACCAGTAGCGAAGTTAAGGTGCACCTACCGCTCCCCTAGCCCAATATTAACCCTGAGTTGTTATCAGTTGACTGTTGTTGGGTGAGGGGGAGGGGTAGGTGTGCAGTTTCTCAGATACGGACATTGATCCAAAATTCAATCATGCAACTTTTGATGTCTCTTTGCAAGCCGACAATACAATAGTCTGAGAGTATTTGCATTATTTTGTTAACAGTTTCAGAGCTTCATTGTGAATCGTGTGGGAGCTACGTTCGCTCGACTCCTGTCGTTTGGCGTTCGAGCGAACGAAGCTTCAAAACTGTCGGTTGTCTGTGCGAAAAACGGCACTCTGATGAGAAATGATATCAATTTTCAGATCCATATGTCAAAGTGTCCATGATAATGGGAGGAAAACCTTTGAAAAAACGGAAAACAATTGTTAAGAAGAGGACAGTATTTCCGGTTTACAACGAAGCTTTTGTATTCTCCATTCTCCCGTCTTGCCTCGATCGCGTGAGCTTCATGTTATCAGTTTACACTGTACCGAGGCTTGGAGGATCCAAGAAGCTGATTGGCCGAGCAGTTGTAGGACCATACATGTACTCGACTGGTCAAGGGCTGTCTCACTGGAATGATATGATCGCTTCACCTCGAAACCCCATAGCACAATGGCATACACTCATATGAGATGTTCATAAATGAGTAATTATCATTCTCAGTGTGCAAGCGTGCGCGGATCCAGATTGAACCCAGTGTTCTGCAGTAATCAGGTTTTAGACAGTGAATATATGACAGAAGTAAGGTTTTGATATTTATTGCACAGTAAACTGGAAATAGTGCCTTTTGCTTTCCAATTTCATTAAATGTTTGTAGGTCCTATGGATGAAACTGTTGAGCTTACAGACGAAAGAGCTTGAAATGAATTTGGATAAAAAAAAAATCCAAATTTTTGCTAGAAGGTGGTCTTTTCTTCTTGTTGTACGGGGTTGTTGTAGTTCAAAGTTCGGAAAATGGTATTATGGTCTATTGTTAACTCATTCTTCAGAATTTTTAGTTAGAAAACAGCAAGGAGAAATAAAACATGCAGACACTTAAAAAGATTTAAATATTAAAGACAAAAAACAGGTTTACACTAAATATTTTAAAATAGCAACATCTTGATAGTCTTACTGGGCAGTTTAATTCTAGAGATCTCCTTTGTAAATCTTTGAAATATGTTATACATACCTAGGGTAGCGTGTTTCACAGTGTTTCAGCAATTGGTTTGGTTGTATTTTCTAGAAAATTTTGGACACTACAATTTCAGATGGCAACTGAAATTGACAGTCAAATTGCTGAAAAAATCATCAAGAGAAACAATTTTATGACCATCAATTGGTTCTCAATTTAGTATGTTGGTTCTTCAGTATATTACGTTTTATTCCTGATGTAAATAAAATAAGCAATATATTCTATATTAATACATTTATATTATTTTACTTGTGCTAGAGGGAATGAAATTACCATAAAAAGGAAAATCTCTTTGGTTTTATTTAAAGTCACAAAAAGATCAAACAACAAAAACAATTGAAAGAAAGTTTGAAAGGGTGGTTACAGTAATTTAAAGAACTGGTAAAAGAGGAGAGATTGGAAAATATTAGGAGAGTTCAATATCACCCTTCGTCAACAACCTAGGAACAAGAATGTAGGAATGTACAGAGTTACAGAAAAAGTACTTAAAAAATTCTAGGAAAAAAATTAAGAAATGATGCTTGCTTTTTTTCCCCTTTCTAAACTTGCACATGGTTTATGCACCTGGCTGACCATAACCTTTCTAGGGCAATTTAACCTCTTGACCCCTAACAGTGACTTACATCTAATTTCTCCTTACAATATCACCCCTGAATCAAACATGAGGGTCACAAGAATAAAGGAACAGATCAGCAACCAAAGAAGCTCTTGACTGTTAGACAAATTCTCTTTGTCAGCACCATGGGAAATGTATAGAGAACAGTATGGAGAATATGCATACAGATTTTAGGGTGTAAAAAGGTAAAACAAAGTTCCTTCCAAATGTCTTGTCTTACTAAATGTCTCAACCACTAACACAGTATTTAGTTAATAACCCCCTTCATTCAGCTGATATGATGGCTGATAACATCCGTGGCTGAGATAGTCTAAAAAAGATAAATATTTGGCCAAGAAGAAAAGAACCACCATTGCCTATAATTCTCACTGTGGATAACTCATGCCAACTAACCCAATATGGTGTAATTTTTTTTCCATTAAAGAAGATATTTTCCTCAGTTTTCACATTGTTTATTAAGGTAATTTAAGAGGCATTCAGGAAAAGCAAAATTCAGGGGAAAAGGGGAATACTTTTTGAAAACAAATATTGAAAAACATGTTGTCAGACATCATTCAGGATACAGTTAGGATTTTGAATGTTGTAACAAAGTTTAAAGTTAACCCCTAAGCTTTCATAATATAATTGCAAAGTTGTTATGGTTTCCACCTTTCCGTAAGACCTTCTTTGGGAATGATTTGACCTTAGCATGGCCAGTTTTTCTGAACATGAAGAAACTCAATTTTCTGCTCTTATGGCGGGCACATGCTTTAAACCCAAGACTTTCCATCATAGATACAAAAAGATCGTCATTTAAGTATCTTGAATTGTTCAAACAAGGAAGAGGGAGAACAATAAACAGATATCCTTGGTCCATTATGAGCTGTTGACATTTTCGAAGCATCTGCCCTCGTCTACGTACGTCACCTTCAAAGTTGATCACCAAACTTAAGACAACAACATCATACAGTTCGTTGCCTTCAAGTTTAAGAAAATCTGCCTTCACAACAGCGTCACTCCGCGGATTTAAATCAATAGATGTACACTGAATCCATTTTTGGTGCTTTCTATAGTTATTGTCAAGAGCACCAACATCAAGTAACCTTATTTTTGCCTCTGTGGCTTTAGTTGTGATAGAGTTTACTTTACAAACATCAAAATCTCTTATCTGCTTCAGTATCCATTTTGCTGAGTTAAAACTCCCATGACGAGCCTCTCCAAGTTTCGATGCCTTTTGGTAAGCATTTATACCACCAAGCTTTTCTTTCTTCGCTTCGAGATTCGCAATTTGAATTGACCTATCTTTCATTTGAATTGAGGTATTCCTCCGTAGAGAGTCGATTTTCTTGTTCAAAGCATGGTATTCATTTATAATTCTTCGGTCTTTTCTTGAATTGATCTCCACCACTGGCTTCTTCGGTACCTTCTTCTTTTTCCTAGCTTTTGATTTTTTGACCTTCCTCTCTGTTTCACAGCGTTTGCTTGAGGCAAAAGATACAGCACTAGCAACGTCCGCCATATTTGATGAGAAAGGCCAGGCTACGAAGCAAATCGTGGCCTCTCTTTCGTTCTCTTTAATGTCTGCCTGAGCAAAATGGTGAGTTTGAAGCGAAGTGAGGAGAGCAATCCTCTCAATACTAATGCATCCGTCCATTTCTGAAGTTAAAACGAAATGTAATGAATAAATAAATACTTATATAATAATTCCGGAGGTCTTTTCTGAAATTTCTTGCGGGAAAACGTCATTTACAGTGTTGTTGAAGTTCGTTAACATCATTGTGGAAGATGCTGAACACACCAGTAGTGGAGGCCCAGAAGTTGCTCATTTCCTCTCAATGTACAATATGACTCCATGTTTATTCGTATAAGTCTAAGCAAATTTCGAATAAAATGTATCATAGAGGAAAATACCCTGTTATCGTGAATTAAACCGATGAACAGTTCATGTTTTTGTATGTTATAGAGCGACGGTACAGCAACAATCAGAACGAGAAAGTTCCTTACTAACCGCCTGCTTCAACGGAAGCAAATGGTAATTCATACCCTTAATGTTATATTTTATTGCCTTGTTGTAGCTTTAATGTGGCTCTTTCCTCAGAATCCTTTGATAAGATCCGGGGGAAATATCTCTTCTTCGTGTAAAGGAGGTCTGTTTTTTACCCGACTTTTCTGTGGCTTTTTAGTGTTGTATCAGTGTATTAGTGTGCCAATTTTGTCCTATTCCAATAATAATTGTATGTACGTGGTAGAGCGTAGATGTAGGTAATGTCCTCATAACTCTTCTCTTATTCTATGTTAATGAAAAATTTTTTTGCCAGAATAAGAGCAGAATTTTTGGTTTAAGATCTTTGTTTGACATATCCTGTAGGGATATTCCTTGTTCTGTAGTCCCGAGTTGTTATCAAAGTTCTGCTTCTAAACTAATAGACTCTATGTTGCTGTACATTTGTAATAACATCAAAAAGAGGTAAGTAAAAAAGTGGTACACAAGACAGAGGGGAGTGTGTCACTGATGTTCTTACCAGATTTTGACATCTTCTGTGATCTAGTTACTTTCTTTCTACATCAAGCTGTTTAAAGCACATGTGTGAACTGATGCAAAACATGCTGATTTGTTCGATTCACAGGTGGTAGATATTCTTCACCCTGGAAGACCAAATGTCTCAAAGGCTGAAGTCCGTGAAAAGTTGGCCAAAGTGTATAAAACCACCCCAGATGTAATTTTCTGTTTTGGTTTTAAAACTGCTTATGGCGGTGGCAGGAGTACTGGTTTTGCTTTGATATACGACTCCCTGGATTTTGCTAAGAAGTTTGAACCAAAGTACCGCCTGACTAGAGTGAGTTAAAGTACATTTACATGAAATTAAGCCCATAATTCATGTCAACTCTAAGAGTAGTTTGTACACTTGTGCAAACATTGTTACTCAGTTAAAGACAGTGTTATATTGCTGTCAGACTTAAGATCCAAACTTCCAATTACCTGGTATTGTCTAATTGTTAATAAACAAAGAGGGTAAGTTTCTGAAGAAACTGTGGTGCTACGTCTGTGGGGGAGTATAACAAGATAATGTTGGTTTTATCAACTGAGTTGATAATGTAAATTGCCACTGTAAAGAGTTCCAAAGCTGATGCTTTGAGCATTAGCCCCTCATTGCTTGCTCTGATGGAGAGCTAACGCTTGAAATGTCAGCTTTGAAAATCTTTATGGTGGCCAATTTACATTATCAACTCAGCTGATAAAACCAGAATTAGCAAAACTTGTCAGGAAAAAATTGCTGAATGGCAAAAGTACCCTAGGAATATTGTTATACTCTAACCTCTGAAACTTTGAATCAAAATTTTGATTTGGGCTGTTATGTTTTGCTGACCATTTTAATTTCTTTCATCACCTGTCCAGCATGGACTTTATGAAAAGCCAAAGTCATCACGCAAACAGCGAAAGGAAAAGAAGAACAGAATGAAGAAGGTTCGTGGAACAAAGAAGGCTAAAGTTGGTGCTACAGGAAAGAAGGTTAGTCCAGTTGTTTTATTTATTCATTGTCAAATTTTTATTTTGTTTCATTCATGGAGGACTGCATTGGCTCTGCTTAATAATATGCCCTGAGAATGATCTTGAGAATTCACTGCACCCTCTCAGCAAATCACCCTTAAAAGGAAACGGTAAAAAATAAAAGTGATCATGTTTATCTTGGTTCTGTTTTTTGGATGTGAGGTTATCTTAGTTCATGAGTAGTGATCAATTGATATAAGGAAGGAAAATGGTTCCTTTACTTGTCATTTTTTTGTTTCTTAATCAAAATGAAAATAATTACAAGGTTGGATAGCTAATACTTTCATGGGGAAGGATATTCATGGGATTATTTCATTTCAAACTTAACTGTGTGAGAAAACAATTATACTGTCAGTCATTCATATTTTGTTTCTCTTTTCCTTTTCAGTAAAATGGTCAGCTGTCTTTCAACTTCCAATGCTCAGTAGTTGTATCATTAAAATGTAAAGTGATTCAAACTTGACTCTTGTCTTTTGTTACTCAACAAAGTAGCTGACTTTTAAATATACGCAAGAGTGACTCATTGCTTGCAAAAAGCAAATCTCTTTTTGGAAAAAGGGGGGGGGGGAGGAAAGTGATGGTGAAGGTAATGAGTAAAAAATAGAAATTTGCAAAGTTGTCTTTTTATAGACCTAAATGTTTGAAAACTTCTATCCTTTGTCCTTAAAGAACTCTTGTAAATGTCCAGTAATTGTTCAATTACACACTATAGACACAACCAGCATGAGCTAAGTTTTAGTCTCTTGCTTAGTTGAAGCAAGAGGAAGAGCTTATGCCTCACTTTCTTCTGCCAGACCTATAATGTTGTTTTTGCATTGCCTCTTTTTTGTTCACTTCTGCTTATTAAGACCCTGACAAGCTACACCAGCAAACTTATTAGTAGCCATTTAGTCCCAATACTAGTTGTTGATACTGTGTGACCAGAGAATTGTCTTGTCTTCCAGAAATGTTTGGAAGAGGTCAATTTCTAATCTTTCTTGGAAGAGTTAACCCTTTGACCCCTGAGATACTAGTATCTAATTTCTGCTTATAATATAACCCACAATGCACATTAAGTTCATGAGAATAAAAGAAAAGATCATCCTGTTTCCTTACACGGAACTGGTTAAATCACAAACCGCATAATATCAAGCCAAGCTTTAATAACTATTCGATCTAAAAGAAATACATTTATAATTAGCAATCAGAACAAACGCAAGTCAAGCCTTAATCTTGTAGCTAAATTAGAAATCTTTAATGCAAACTTACTTCTGTGGTGGGTTGTTACGACAGTCTCACTTTACAGGTTAGCAGATTCTCCAGGTGGATTTAGAAACAAAAAATTATAACAAAATAACTTCTTTCTCACTTTGATTCCAGTGAAAAACTGACTCGAAACATAATAATCTAACACTTTTAAATCAATCCATGGAATTAATGATAATCACGATTCTTGTCATTAAATAAATCTATCAACAAGAGGCAAAGCCTATTTGATAAACGAAACACACCCTTGAAAGAAGCTCTTTATTTTAACACAAATTCTCCTTGTCAGCATCTTCGGAAATGTATGAAGACCAGTATGGAGAATATGCATACTGATGTTGGGGTGTAAAGGGGTCGAGGGAATCTGTTAGAAGAGTAGCTGTTGAAAGAGAGAGGCATTCTATTTGTTGGATAATCCATTATCTGATAGTCTTGTGTAGTTTATTTTAATTAGTTTCACTTCTTAAATTAGTTTGTGCAAACAATACACCATACCTTGTATTCATAGCAATGCAACAGACTCATTTGCCTTTTTCTTACCCAGACGCTATCAAGGTTTTCGCTGCCCCCTTCTTTGATTACCTTTACTGGCTGGGAGCAAGGTGCAGGCAACCACATGTTCATGTTTCATTTTCCAGTACTAGTATCCAAAGTAAAAGCTCAGATTGACTGAGTCTGGTATGCAAAGTTTATGAACTTTGTTTGAAGCAACTGGTCAATGCCTCAAAAAAAATTATGGAAGGACAAATGTGTCTTTTTTAGAATAGTTTTTGCACTGAGTCTTGGCATACAGTTAAGAAACACCTGTGGTAGAAACTTAGGAAAAAAAAGTCAAATGTAAGCAATCAAACCTGCAAATTAATGTTTATGCCCTTCTCAATTATTATGCTATGAGCTATACCTGTACACTTGAAGTTGAAGCACTTAGTCCACTTTGGTTATTCATTACCAAACATATATTTGGAAATAGTTTAAGTGTAAACCTTGTTCAAGCCTTGTACCCTAACCACATCCTGATGGGACAAACATTCAAGTGATTAAAAAAATGTCAAAGTCAAGCCTTATACCCTAACCACATCCTTATGGGACAAACATTCAAGTGATTAAAAAAATGTCACAGTCAAGCCTTATACCCTAACCACATCCTTATGGGACAAACATTCAAGTGGTTAAAAAAATGTCAAAGCCTGGCATCAGAATGTTATATCTTTTTATTTGTCTTTCTCTACCTTTCTTTAAAAACTACATTATCAATTAGCAGTGTCATTAGTAGTTACTTGACCAAGCAAAATTATGATTCAACTACTTCCCTTTAAGAGGGCTGACTAAGTGTGCAGATAAGTGGATTTGCCTTGGACACCATGGATTGGGAATATGCATGAAATAAAATTTAACAGATTTGCGGGTATTAAAATCACAAAGGATTGCAGAGACTGAAAACTTTTGGCCTAAATTCAAAATTATGATAATGTGGGTCCAAGATTAAGTATTAAATTACCACAGATGGTGGATTTACATACTCTTTTCACCCTCCTTTAAAGCAGGTCTTAAGCAAACTTGTGTTATTTTTTATTGTTCTGATTCTAAGTATTTCAATACCAATAACAGTAAAAAAGAAAACAACAAAAGCACAACCTCAGCTGCAAAGAGAAGGTACAAATTAAAAAAGGCTAAGGAGAACAATAACTCTGCTACTAAATTTACAAAATTTACTAGATTTCTTAGCTATCATCTAAATTACAATATTAAATTATCAAATTTCTTGCAGTATGAGAACAGCAAATACAACAACAAAATATACAGGTTAAAAATGCTGCCTTCCCATGCTATGTGTATGTTTCATGAAGAGGTCTGTCCTCTTCGTGAAATTCTATGATTAATACCAGTTGTAATTTATTCCTAATCATTCATTCCTCAAACATTTTTAAAGATGACTTTTACAGCTCTGCCCAAGATTCTTCATGAAAAACTCCCTTATTTTCTGCCAAGAGTCCTCTTGAGCTTTTGCATGGTCATGTGTATTTCCTCCCCACACAAAGTTTGCCTTAAGAACCTTGTGGTAGGATGCAAAACAATGTGGTGCATATGGAGGTTCAATTAGGTGACCTGTGCCCGGATAACTCAACACAGAACACAAATCACCCTTGCTGCAGGAATTCATCCGTGTACAAATTTCTTGTGCCATTTCAACTGCTGCCAAATCTAGATCATCTTCTCCACAAATGATCAACATGGGACAATCAATTTTCTCCACTGGGATCATGCAGGAAGGTTCAAATTGGTTAAAATCATCAACTGGGATGCAGTCTCGCAAGATTAATGCCCCATCTGAGGTCATAATAGCTTTCGAGCTATCATAGTACATCCCTGATAACTGACCCCTAACCTTAAATGCCGAGGCTGAGATTACTAAAGAAGTAGAAATTGGCACAATTGCTTTCACAATATCTGTTCTGTTTGCAGCCATCATTAAAGTTATTTCTGCTCCTTTTGACACACCCATGACACCAATTCCTTGTTGTACAACAGCAGGATGTTTCACAAGCCAGTCAGCCGCTTCCTCAAAGTATTCCAGCTCACAGAATGGAAGATACTTTGGTAGGTCATCATATGCAAAATATGCCAGTGAGAGGACGGCAAACCCATGTGATGCCAGAAGGGAGGCTTTGAATTCTATCAAGCCTCCTGCTGTTCCAAACATATCAATGACTCCTAATTAACAAAAAACAAACCAGAGTTAGTGTCTACTCTCCTTGTTCATTTGCGAGTAGCTTAGGATCAGAAAAAATCTGGTTGTTTGAAAAGCTAGCCTACAGTCCCATACAAATGAAAATGGAATATTCCCTATTCCTTTTAAAATAAAGTGGCTTTGACTTAACCTGTGACCCTAAAATCCCTAAGAGTGACTAGCATCTTATTTCTCCTCACAAAAGCAGCCTCGAATCACACCTTAAGGTCACAAGAATAAGGAAAATCATCACTAACAGAAGAAATCCCTGAATGTTCGACAGATTCACCCTGTTTGCACACTAGCAAATGTATAGAGAACAGTATGGAGAATATGCATACTGGTATTGAGGTGTAAAGGATAAACGTGCTGGAATAACAAAGAGTTTATCTTGTACAAAGGCACAACCCCAAATTATAGAAAGTATAAGCAAATAAACATTGAGGATTGTGAGGGATGAGTGCATTTACAATGGTTGCAAAGCACTGACTTAACATTTTTCAAAATGTAAAAGCTGTGACAAGACCACTTTTCTTCATCAAAGACACTGACCTGGGAATGTTCCACTTCCTGGAGGTAGGAACAAAGTTCCACGTATCCTCCCTTCTCTTACAGGAATTCTCTTTACTCCTTCAGCCATGTACCACTTCTCTAATACTGAGCTCACAATTGGCTGCAAACTGTTTCTTGCTAAACTATTCACAAATCTATCCTTTGGAGACAGATGTCCATCAAAGCAGTTCAGTTGAATTGAGTAAGGTTTTGTGACATCTTTCTTTGCAAGTCTCAGTCCTTTTCTCTGACCAGGAGCCTGTGTCATGCTCCACAGGAATCCCATTTGTTCAATTCCAATGTAGGAACCACCATGTGAAGCATCAGTTGAGTTATCAATTTTTCCTTAGGAATAAAATTAAAGTGGTTAAAGAATTTTTAAAAAAGATAAGTTCTGATGTAATAGTAGAGCTTCAAGTAATTCAAGATGCTAGTAAAAAATAGCGCAAAGGAAAAATTAACTGAGTCACATACTGAATACTCTAGATTGGTAATAAACCTTTCATTTTTGTTAAAGTGGCAAACTCACATACTACTAATGTACAATTTTCAGTTGAGTGTGACACGATCTAAGGAAGTTTAGTAACCTTGTTTTAACATCAAAACTGAGTTGTTGTGACAGGTAACTGGCTCTGTTTCCAGTGAAAACCTGTTGTTTGACTTCTTTTAGAGTGCTTTTACATTTGTCAGTTGGTGACTCATGACTCTTCCAGATCAGTTACCACTGGAGATGAGTTTTAAGGTCAAAAGCCCATCACCAAACTTTTTCTGCACCTCACTGTACTGATAATTGTAATAGTACATTGTCTTCAGTTAGTTTACATAAAGCAACAAACTGCATCTTCCACTAGTTTATTAACAGAACAACCAACTTTAGATGTTTGTGCAACACTTGAAAGCCAAACTGAAGGCTAGTGATTTACTCCTCTTTGTAACATCCAGAGAGGGTTTAAGTTGTTGATTCCAAATGGCACTATTCTGAAGCTGTTATTCTTGTAAAACTGAACTTGTTCTCCACATGTCTGGAAACTGCATAATTCTCAAGCTTGTCTGGCAAATATCTAGAGCCCCCCCCCCCCTCCCCCTCAGACCTGATGTCCTTCCACATTTTGTCAATGTACTATAAAAAAAAATTGTATCAGCTGCCAAAATTTGAAATTTTAATGCAAGGAGAATACAATTCTTTTCAAACATTTAAAGTTATAAGAAGGGGATAAGTTTCCAGAGAAACTGTGGTAATGCGCTGGTGTGAAGGACAAGATAATTTGGTTTTATCATCTCAGATGAAAAATGTAAATTGGCCGCCGTAAAGAGTTTTTAAGCGGACTTTTCGAACGTTCACCCTTCATTACAGCAAATGGATTTGGGTAAAGTTAAGGTTAGGGATTCGCTCTGACGAAGGACTAGCTGAAGTACACTTACAAAATACCATATATTTGTCATGTTTGTCTGTCAACCACTTGAAAAGGAATCTTTCCCACACTTCAAGTGCCTATAGCATATTTCTTACCGTCTTTGTCAGCTACATAATGTGCATGAGATTCGAATATTTCATTCGCATCACCCACAACTGAGGCATGTAATGTAACAGCTTGGCCAGCTTCAAGTCCAGATAAGCATATCTTGACCTTACGGTCCATAAGTGACACACGAGGATTAACGTGGATGTTTGGAGTCACGCCAGGATTCGACATTACCGAAATACAGCGTTGAATTACCTTGCTGCAAGTTTTAAACTTCCTAAAGAAAAGAGAATATCCAACGAGCTGTAAATGACCAGGGGGAAGAAATCATCACTTCCCCTTGAATTTCCTAATGATGGTGCTGCGGTCAGCAGGCATAGGATGAATAGGAATATGTTGTTTATGCTGCATGGAAATATTTGCTTTCATTTTCTCACAAGTCATTCGCATCACCCACAACGAGGGGGGTATTGGGGCTTATTAGAAACCGCAAAACTGCATAAAAAAATCATCCAAAACCTAAAAAACAAACAAAAAAATTCGATCAAAACCGGAAAACCGCATGCAAAACTGTCAAACCGATACATTTTCTCATCCTTGTTATTAAAACCCGGATCGATCCGATACAGCGGTGACAGGTGGAGCATACAGAGTAAACTACACCAATTTCATTACAGGATTTATGAATGCCATGGACTTGGCATTCGTATCTTCTGTATCTGCTTAAATTAACAGCTGCTCTTTCGACGACCTCAAGCGTGGTCTCTACGGACTCAGCAGCTGGTAATGGAGCCTAGTCAAATTCAGGAAATTCGCCCTAAAGTCCTCTATAGGATTGCAATTTTGCAGTCGCAAAAGCTATAGTTCTGGAAAGGTTCATCGAAATCCATTTGCGAATTAAGACCTGAAATTTTGGAGATTCTATTGGAATATTGAATCAAGCAGTCACATGTGGCCTGTACCTTGGTCACCAACTTCGTGGTGGCGTTGATAAAGAAACCCTGGCAATGTTCCGTGCTTAACCCTGCAATATTTCAGTTGGTTTGTCACGCATTCGTCTCGATAATGTTTGCGTTTAGCTGCTATTCGAGGTCAATGGAGGCGCGTAATTGCCGCTCAGATCGAAGAAAAACCGGAACCCGCAAATAGGTCAAATAGGGAAAAAAATCTTTGGTCTTAATAACGCATCACGGGTCCGCGTCACGTAGAAACCCTTTGCTCCAAGAAGGGAAGTCGCGCGACACGGTAAGAATACTTGAATTCACGGATGCATATCTCATGACAAAAGCTGAAGAGTTATGAGGGTCTCGAAGAGGTTTTTCGGAATTCGGGATTAGGCTTATTTAAAATCCGAGATCCGGGAATTTAAAGTAAGAAGGGAGCGAGATGCGGGATTGCTATTATGAACGGGATACGGGAATCGGCGATTGTCCAATAGTTACAAACTTTGTTAGTCCGCTCCACGAACTTTTTTTCTTGCGCAGGACATAATTGTCCCACTTACGTTCCCTTGGGGTGAAAATTATTTTGTTCATATTCATATACTCACGAAGATATTCGAGAGTTTGAAAGTAATCACTCTCTAGAATACTGTCACGAGGTCCGAATTGGGAAACAAATGTGCATGCTAACAAAGTCTATTCAGGCGAAGAAAGACAAAAAATGTATATCCGAGCCTGCAAATTGTTCGAGCCACAAGTAAGTAGGCTCCCCGTCTAGGTTTGTAATTTTCATTTATGACTTGTTAACTCTATCACTGATCAGACATGAATAACGTTATCACATTTTCCAAAATCTCTTGCACTTAAAGAGTCTGAGCCAGTGATACATGGAGGCGTATTGGTCAGCGTTCTGATGCGAAGTGTTCATAAGTGTAGTGGTGTGACGGTGTGTTATGACATTAATATACCAAAGGTTCCAAACCTCGATATTTTATTACAATAAATAACGGATGAAGGTTATGACAAAAACCATGGATATGGATCGGAGATTCGAAATCTGTAAAGTAATGCGTTAACAAATTAGTTTCAGTTCATATCGATAATATCAAAAGAAGTCAAGATAAATATTTACCCATTGGTTCTAGGTGTCCATAGCACTGTCTAGCGATAGAAAATCTTAACAATTATATCTGTTACGTCATCAAATTATAATGCGCAAAGAAATTAGAATTTTGCGCAATACAAGTGGTTTGCAGCCTATACTTACCGACTGCAGTCTAGCAAATAAAAAAAGACGCTGATTAATATCAGCGAGTCCGCGATGTGACATGAATATTGGTCGGAGGATTTTTTGGTGCAACAGCTGTCACTTTAACATCTAAATGTGGATGTTCGCTATGCAACAATGCACTGGTGGAGTTAAATGATTGCTTTGAAGGCTTATTACGTTTAGGACCAAATATTATTACATTTAGGACTTAATTACATCTAGAACCAAATGTTATTACATTTAGGACTTTATTACATTTAAGACAGTTATTACATTTAGGCCTTCAACAGGTATGTGGTATGTGCTAAACAGAGTACATCTGCTGATTCTCTTTTGTACGCCTATTTCTTAATCAGAACAGAAAGTTGCGGTTTAGTACATCCATATTGCCCGATATAATTTTAAACTTTTCCAGAGGGTAGGATGAAATGACGAGCCTTGCATTTTAGTTGCTTTTAAATGTTCTAAATCATCAGTTATCGACACCTAATGACTCTACACATTTACGAATTGCTCAACAACAACGAAAAAAGAAACTCTTGTACTGCGTCGGCAGGCGTATGAAACAATAAATTGATAATCGACAAGACATTATAATCTCTTGTTAGCGATCTTTCGTTAATTAAACATCGCTACGGCGGTTTACGTTCCGTTATCAAGTAGAGTTGATAATCAATCGAATGAAATCAGGTTTCAGCGTCCATGCAAATTGGCCCAGAATCCACCTAGAGAACTAAATGTTGAACTACAAACGACTTTTCTTATTCTTCAATGACAGGTTATTGGCGAAGAAGTTTAAGATATGTTTCCAGGAATCTTCTTGGGCGAATGCTTGTTGTCGTGGTTCACCGCCCCATTCCACACACATCCCAAACGACTTATGATAGGAAAGATGACACGTGGGTGTGTAAGGAGGCTCAATCAAATGTCCCGTTCCGGGATAAGTATGGATTGTACAACGCGATCCTTTTCCGTATTTATGCAATCTGGAACGGATTTTGCGTGCCATTTCCTGTGCCCTCCAATTCTGGTCATCAGCCCCGCATATAAGCAATATATCCCCCTGAATTTTCTCGACTGCGATGGTAGCGGCACGTCTCGGACCATCAGTCGCATCCGGCGGGTATGATTCTTTAAAGATCATAGCTCCATTTTCTGACAGCTTGACGAGATCCGGTTCAAATTTAAGGAAGGCCAACGGCTCTCCTTTATATTTCAGCGGAAAAGCTATGAGAGCATGCGCAGGAGAGATACCCACAACCGCAGTTACTTCTTTCCGATGTGTTGCTAAAATAAGAGCTAACTCCGAACCTTTAGAAACGCCCATCACTCCCAGACCACAGGACATGACGTCAGGATGCGCCAGCATCCAATCACAGGCCTCGAAGAAGTACTCCAACTCAAGTTCTGTTGGTACCTTTGGCAAGTCATCGTACGCGAAGTAGGCCAGGGCTAGGGCTACAAAGCCATGAGAGGCCAAAAGGGAGGCCTTGAACTCTACTAAACCTCCAATCGTGCCGAACAAGTCAATGATACCTAGAAAGATAGAGAAAGAGAGAGCAAGAGAGGGTGACAGGGTATTATGGTATCCCCCGCAACCGTTTTCATTATTGCTACAAGAACTGGCAGGAGGATGTATACAAAACAATTTCTTGCAACTCCCACTTCCCCTCCCCCCCGCCCTTCTTTCGTGGAAGCTTGACTGTTGGAATAAGTCGGTTAAGTCGGGCAGCGAATGTTTTTTCTGTAACCCGTCAGTCATATTCACTTTTATGAAAGAGCCATCTGCACCGATTAAACATCAGAATTTTTCCTGGTACCACGCAAAATTAAGAAGCAATTTCTATCTCTAACATGCGAACAGCGCTATCTCTGTATCATAGGACGATCATTTGTTGGAAGCATAAAATTTACCTGACCCTCTCTTGGTGTAAGTCGTTGAGACCCGAGTCTTTTTTTCGATTCTGTTTAATTGCCACCTAGTTGCGATGACCTTTCGTAACGTAATTTTGTGGGTATGATGTCCTATGAAGCCATCGTTTTAATATGTCACGCAACGATCCTTTCCCTAAGAGCTGTGTAATGCCCTAAAGAAGGCCTACGCGGGAATTCCTTTAAAAGATCTTTCTTAGAAGATAGAGAAGGCTATAAACAACAACAACAACAACAACAACAACAAAACATAAACAGGCAGTCTCTTCAACTCACCACGGAACGGTCCTTTTCCAGGAGGTAAAAACAAAGTACCTCGCAACCTTCCATTCCTAACAGGAATTCTTCGCACACCACATGTCATGTAACACCTCTCAAATGTCACGCTACGGATCGGCTGCAGTTCCTTCACTTCTTTGCAGGCAAAATCCTCAACATGGCCATTAAATAAGTGGAGGTGAACGTAATAAGGTTTTGTGACGTCTTTCTTGCTTAGCCGTTGCCCTTTCCTCTGTCCAGGTAAAAGTTTCATGCTCCACAGTAGACCCATAGAATCGACACCGGTGTATGTTCCCGATAACGATGGAGTTTCCGCAATACAAACCCTTCCTGCTCCATCCGCGATAAAATGGCCGTAAGATTCGAATTCTTCTTTGGAATCTCCAGTTAGTTTTGCCTTCAATGTTATGCGCTGTCTTGGAGTGAGACCTCTAACGACGATGCTGATCTTTTCATCGATTAAAGATCGCATGGGGTACACAACTAAATCGGGATTGAGTTGCGATTGACATTCGGTAATGTTTGAGTCAAAGGCATCCGAATCAACAGTCTGAGTGATAATTTCCGGCTGGTTTGAAGTTTCTAAACTATTCAAGCTTTCCATGACGTTTGGTTCATTCCTTTGAGATATTAGAGGGTGAAATCGAGGAAAAAATGATTGTGAAAGTTTTGTCATATGACTAACACGAGACTTCGAAGTGGATGCAAGTTTTTGCAATTACGTCACGGTCGATATTGAAACCGAATATCTTCCGATACACAAATGATAGACAGTCGATAATCGGTAATCAATCAATCTTTGAAAAGCGTATCGCTCAAATATCGGAAGTTTGAACAATAAGCCGTTTTGTTTCCGTTTATTCAAACGGGAGAAGCGTGACCAAGGAAGGTGTGAGCCGCGTAAGGGCATGGGGCAAAAATAAAAGCAATAGGCGAAGAAGGAAGAGAAAGGACGAATTATTAGGGACTATTCATTGTTTATGGCGGGGAGGGAAATATTTAGGGGGGGGATCACGTGGTTTTCAGGGGGAGACATTGGGAATTAGCCGTCACCAACAGAGTATAAAGGAGGGACTATAGCACCTTGACTGCCAATTATACTGTAAATGCCAATGAGGGGAAGGGGGGGGGGGGGGAGATAAGAATATTATAGAATCTTATGGGGGGATCAAGTAAATTTTGTCGTGACACAGCCCGTGACATAACACAACCAAAATTATCTAATCCTCTCTACCCCCCCTCCCCCACCCCACTGGTGATGAAGAATGACGGGTCCCTTCTACGTTAAAAGAAATGCGCAATTTAACTTACAATTAGAAAAAATCCAGCACCCGGCAGCTAATGGAAATAATATAACGACTGTATATTGAAGAAAGTAACCGAATGTGAAAAGTTATTTATAACTCAAGCACGTGGTACTGAGATGAAACGATGAGCCAAAACGAAAAGAAATGAAAACACACACAGATAAACAAAACGGAGATTTCCATCAAGGAATCACTAACTATGTTCAATGTGGCGAAGAGAAATGGCAGTTATTTCTTATTTCTAATTTATTTTTATCTCTTTACTTTTGTGGAAAGAACCCGCAAAACTGTCAGAGAGTAACCAGGTGTTGGTGTTTTTTCATCTGCCTAAGATGCTCATATCAACTCTCCCTACTGTCTACCATAAGATCCATTAAATGGTGCTTGTAAGTATTTATTGAAAAATAAAACAGTTCTTCTCATCACTTTCTCGTCTGATTCTGTATTGATCGGGATGACTCAGGCCCCTTTGAGAGAATCAGAGGGGCCCTGGGGTCGATGCTGGCGCGCGAGGGTCATCTCGGTATATTGCAGAATATTCAACATGGCGGCGAAGGCATGCTTCGAGCTGTAGCGACTTTGAGATCAATTTTTTTGACAGTCATGGTAAATCTTACAACTGTTGCTCGGGCGAGGAAACCTACTATTATTTATGGATTCAAAAGAGGCAAGGTTCCGGCGAAACTTCGTCCAAATATACTTCCCAAACCTCAAGTACCTGGAGGTATACTTAAGTTGCACAAAGTCAAGCGATGACGATCTTTTTGAGCTGTTTGGAAATTTTTTCGCTCTACTAGTGATAATAATTTTCATTATTTGATATTTTTATGTTTTAGAGGGAAGTTGTATGAATGAGATGTACAAGCTTATGGCATGCTGGAAAAGCAACGGATTTATCGACACCCACTGCCAAGAAGAAATCAATTTATTTCTCGACTGTGCTTCTAATCAGGTATTTTTAATGACTGTCTTGGTTTTAAAAATGACAACTTGCTTTGCAAGCCTTTCAAACTAGTGTTTATTGTGGTTTGGGAATTTTCCATTTTTTTTTGGCATTTGATTTTTGGTTTTCAGATTTGGTTTCGATGTGGTTTTCCGTTTTTCGTATGTGGGTACCACTTTCTTTTCGATCTGAGCAGCACTGATCTCAAATAGCTGCAAACTGATCTCAAATAGCTGTAAACTGATCTCAAATAGCTGTGAAACCTCTCTATCCTCCACTTATCACTGCTAGAGATCAAGTAGGAATTTGATAGTTGAGATGTCAAAATTTATTGGTTTTGCATGCGGTTTTTGATATTGATCCAATTTTTTTCCGGTTTTTCGTTTTTGGATGATTTTTTTTATGGTTTTGTGGTTTCTAATAGACCCCAATACTTCCCTCAATATGCATCCTGACATTTGAATTGCATACTGGTGGTCATTGTCAGGTGACGAGTTTGACTGGATACAGTTTACATGCAGGCAAGAATGCAATAACCTTCTCACTAGTGCCTCTCTCTAATTGTGTGGCTTAGGAGCTCAGTTGGTAGTAGAACTTAGCTAGTATCTGGAAGGCACTATTTCAAATCCGGTTGAAGCCTGAATTTCTCAGGCCTCTTTTCTGCAATTGCTTGCAACCACAACAATTTCTTTGCTTGCAATACATGACTGTGGCAACATTTGGTTTCATGCTATGCTTACTTTTCACAGAGGTCAATACAAATGTGTAGGTGGGGCATAGACAGGATGTATCAAATTGCATCACAACCAGATTGCATGCATTGATCATTAGAAAAGTTTGCACAGGTATAAATTTGCCCAAGCTATTGTCATGGTCTGACTTCAACCCTCTCCTTTTCCATATTGATTTGCTAAGCCATCTGATTCAAATAATTGCAAACAATAGAAGAATAACAAGCATTAGAATTCACTGAACACTTTACACCCTAACATCAATATTCATTTTCTTCACAATGCTCTCTATACATCTCTTAAAGGACTGATAAATTTGAGTAACAATCAAGTGCGTCTTGATTGTATTTTTTCCTTTATTCCCCAGACCTTTGCAGTTGTTTCTAAGGTGATAATGTGGGGAGAAATTAGAAGCCAGTCACTCTTAGGGGTTAAAGGGTTGAAATAAGAGAGACTTCGGGTTTAAAAATATCAAATAGGTAAGCTAGAGGCCCTCAGTTTTACACTTTTAAAAACTAAAATCTAAACAAACACTTTGACATTTTAGATTTGAAAGGTTTAAGAATTGAAGCCAGAAGTTTTCATTCTTTAGTGATTTTAACCAGAGAATTCTTTCATTTTAATTGTTGTTGTTAGTTTCTGTATAGCATTGTATGTTTTAATTTTTGTTTCTGTTGTTTGCAGATGGGCACAAGAAAATCTTCCTCTGCCTGGACCCTAGATGAAATAAATGCTACACTAAAGAGACACACTCCCTATGTGAAGAAAAGACAGAGTCATGAGTCAGACTCCTATATTGTGGAAGAAAGACACTAGGATAGAAGTGAGCTAACAAGAAGCACTCAGATGAGACTGCAACAGTAATCTGGGCATTTCCATGTTCTTCTAATTTTTCAATTAGGACTAATTTTTGATGAAGTGTTATTAATTTATAAGCAAAACTTAAACTTATTAATCTCGTCAGCCACTCAAAAGTAAGCTAAACATCACAAGGAGATGTGAACTGGCATGATAGTCTAAAAATGGCGGGGAGCAAGTCACTTTTGATAAGGGTTTTATTAGTGATCAAGAGACTGAGGAGAGGAACAGACTGATGAGACAGAAGAAGTCTTCTAGACCATTGTTGAAAGATCTGATCAACTCCATTGTGTCTGTATCAATCACAGAATATAGAAATGCAATCATGCAAAATCATAGAGGCTAGAATAGTTTAAACACTCTTTTGACAGTATTACTTTACATGAATTTGTAGTGCTTGTAAGCTATACATATGAGAGTTATGCAATTCTACTTTAAAAGAACCTTTCTGTGTGCACTTAAGGAGCCTGAAGAAGTTCAAATGTTTAATTAACGAGTTCATATGATATCTGTAAAAATGTGCTGCTGAGTCAAAGTGAAGACATTCAGTGACTGACAGGATACAGTCAAACCTGTTAAAGTGGTCACCCACGAGTAATGGCTGGGTGAACGCTAAATAAAGGTTCCAAAGAATAGGGATAATCTAAAAAAAAAAACTGCCATTTTATGCCATAATTGACCCCTTAATGTGCAAAAATCGCTTAAGAAGTACAACTAACTTTGATTCCGGGAGAGAAACATGACTAAAATTTTGCTTGAAAGATTATTCTCAGTTTTATTTAAGTGATTCCGCTTTAAGTGACCGTTCAGCACAGGTGGAGGACAATACAAATTCACTTAAAGGTGACTAGGACTGCTTAATAGAGGTGACCGCTGAACAGAGGTAAAAAATTACAGTAACTAAGGGGAAGAAAATTCGACTTTTAGAACCTACCGCTCAGCACAGGGTGACCGCCTCATACGGTGCAACTTAGTACGGGTTACGGTGGACTGATTTTTTTTTGGATACAGATCAACAATAAAGTAAAGAAACAGCCAAATTAATGAACTAAGGAAAAGCTCGATGAGAAGCTACGGTTTGTATTTCTGTGTTACAGGGAATTGCTTTTAAAGGGAGAAAAACGTTGGCGTAATCGTTTGCTAGTATGTTGTAACACCACAAGCCAAGAATGAATACATTTTAAAAAACTTCATCCCTCGCTCCCAATACCTAACTACATCATTCCTCTGCACGCGAGGTTGTTTTCCTGGGCCAAAACGCTCATCAGTCTCATCAGACACTTTGAAAACCACTCGTTGAACATTCAGCCCAAAGTCGCACTTGCAAATTCAAGATATCAACTGTCTCCACATGAATTTATTTCAACGAGTCGGAAGCTCGGAAATATTCAGTGGTGTAAATGAAGTCTGTGGCATTACACAAGATGCGTTTGTCGTTGTGATCAAAAGAAAAATACAGACACTCGGCTAGATTTGAGGGCAAACATTCATTTTTGCCCTTGGGTGAGTTAATTACATGTAAAAAAAAAAAGAGAAAAGCCCTGACAACGAACATCTCGTACAAAAATTTACCACATCCCATACAAAAATTTATCGCATCTCGTACAAAAATTTACCACGCAAAGTAACAAAAGTGAGAAGAGGTCATTTAGCTCAAGTTGTAGTGAAAAATAACCTACAGGGTATTTTGAAATTAACACTGTACTTTTCAATATTCAGCAGATTTGCTCGGGGAAAATTTCCCTCACTCGCTCGCTTCTCGAACAATCAAGCTCTTTGTTTTTTTCTTTCTAGGGAAGATGGCAATCTATTATCGAGTATATGCAGAATTCGAAAGGACAACGAACATCTCATACTAAAATTTACCACGCAAAGTAACAAAAGTGATAAGAAGTCATTTAGCTTAACACCGACCAAGAATTTCTTCAGTAAAAATAATCAGACCCACAAGAAAAAATTTATGATAGTAACACATTTTTATGAAGAATTAACTTTATTGAAGAATTAATTTTATCGAAGAATTGACAAAAGGTTGTGTAAAATATGTTTTCGTTCGCTAGTTCTCTTCCTTAGTTTCGTAAACATTGCAGGAGAGGCAAATATTCTGCTGTTTAGAACCACGATAAACATATGTTGGGGATCTGTGAAACAAAAAAATGTTTTTGCCTCGCGTATAAAACATTTCGCAAATTTTGCTTCCGAAATATGCCAGTTGGCCATACTGAAAACAATGTTGACTAGTTGTTATATAGCGTAGCCCATTGAAAATGTTTCCTAGCAACAGCGACGGTTACCATGGTGAACATTTGACTTGGCTGAAGGGGAAATGCGAAAAACTTCGCCATCGGCTGGCAAGAAAGCCAACCTAAAGTTTAAGGCCTTGCTGAAGAAAAAAAATTTGTCAAAAACGGCTTCAGGGTGAAAGCAATCATCCCCTAAAATTACGTAGCGAATGATGCTTTTGGAAGTCAATTTATAATCGTGCGCATGCGTGTATCTTTGTTTTTCCGAACCTGGTGGCCGGGTCTAACCATATGTGCATGTTCTGACAGGAGCGGCCCAAGCTCCAGCTGTGAGATGATCATCTTGCGAAGATTAAAAAATTAAAAGAGTTTGTATGGGAATATCTACGACCGCCCTTAGGAATGAAAAAATAAATCAATTTCTCAATAAAAAATATCTCACTGTACTTCCATTGTGCATCGCTTGTTATCTGACCGCTTACTATGTTAAAAAGAACCCATTTTAGCGAGTTCTCCATTTCTGAGTTTACTGCATAAGGCTATGTAAGATAATAATTTCACAGCTGGAGCTTGCGCCGCCAGTGGTTCAGATCATTTGAAAGGCACTTTCGTGCTTTAAAAAACTACTTGATTTTGCCTTGGAAACCGTATCACAGTGCGTCAATAATTAGTAAGTCACCATCTCAGGGCATTAAGTTGTAAATGTTTGCCGTGAACTACAAAAGTTTCTTCGATGGTACGACTCGCCAGACCACTAAAGAAGAAACTGGGATCGAAGCTTCTTTGGATATGCTTCGCGACAATTCTTCTCACATGCGTGCATTTCGTTGGTCTTTTCCTTAAACCTTTGGATTACCGTGATGAACAGCACAGTGAAATTGGAGTCCATGATTTCGGCGAATTTAAGACATTCCTTGGTGGTTCGACAAAAAAAGCGCGTAGAAATCTGATTATTGTATCTCATGGCCGCTCTGGGTCTTCGCTGACAGGAGATATTTTTAATCATCATCCTTCAGTGTTTTACATGTACGAACCGTTACAAACCGCTCAACGAGTTTACAAGAAGAGCGGCAATCAAACTAGTTACAACAGGCTGGCCGAAAAGCTATTAGCCTCCCTCGCTCAATGCAGATTCGATCAGCCTCAGACCGCACTGGCGGACATTGAGAATTATTACCGTAAACCAGCACATCCGCGCATCAGCCATGCGATGGGATCACCGCCTCTGTGTCCAGTTGAGATGACGGATCCCAAATGGAGTCCCGAACTTTGCCCTCCTTTGTCAAGCCAGTCCCTAGGTGACGTCTGTAAGAATAAGTACAATTTGACCGTCTTGAAAATCCTTCTCTCCCGAATTCCTGAGAATAATCTGAAAACAGTTTTAACCGCTTGTGACTCGAACGACGTCGAATGCAAGATTATCTTCCTCGTTCGAGACCCTCGAGCAGTGATCCCATCTTCACTTCAGATTGGTTTTTTCAAAGAAAAAGGAGGGTCCGATTCTAAGTTAGGCACCAGGGTGTATAGTTACACGCTGTGTCAGCAAACAGAGAGGAATTTGGAACTAGTGAGGAGGTTACCAGCTTCTTTGCGAGCACGGATTATGCTCCTGCGTTACGAGGACTTAGCGATGGAGCCGTCAAAAGTGTTAGAAAGACTTTACGACTTTGCTGGGTTGTCTTTGTTGGAAAGCGTGCGTGCATGGCTAAACGAAACCACGCAGCAGAGTAGGAAGGACTGTAATCGTGAATTAGATGGCCCTTTAGTCACATGCACAAAAGATGATGCTTGGGCAGCGGCAAATCGTTGGAGGTGGAAGGTTCATCCACACGAAATCAACGTCATAGAGCATTACTGTCGAGGTGCGATGCGCCTGATGGGATATCGGCCTGTGGACATGTCACATGACCTATTAGCGAACAACAAGATTCCACTGTTCAGCGATGACTATGAAGCGAAACTCTGGTTTTTAAATTGAATGAAATTTCAGACTGTATTGAATATAAATATATAAGTGACGGTGATTTCCATGATTACAAACGTTCAGCCTCAGCACGCTGTGATTGGTTCAAGAACTCGCGCAACTTTCCTAAACAAGAATAAAGGGGGAAAGTTTCTAAACTGCGGTGCTGTGTATGTTGGGGGAACCATTACTAGATAATTTAGTTTCATCAACTGAGTTTATATTGTAAGTTGACTACCGCAAAGAGTTTCTAAGGCTGACGTCCACCGTCGAGTGTTAGCCTTTCGACAGAACTCTTCGCCCTGATAAAGGGCCAACTCTTGTAACAGTTGATAAAACCAACTCATTCCTTAAACAAGAGTTGTACAACAATTCGGTTTCATTGATTATATACAATACACTTGTCATATATGAACCACGGGCTTTTCCCCATGGATACGCATATTTCTCCTACATCACACGCTTATAACAAAATGAACGTAGTCTTTCTTGTTCATTTTGGCCACTTTCGAGGCAATCCTTTGGTCTGAGAAGATCATTTTAGCTAAAAATACTACATGTGCAGTTGTGTACAAAATTCAGGCTTGAACTAGAGAATCGAGAAACGATAAAACGTGACCTGAAATAGTTTATTGTACGGAAAGATCTTGTGCTTGTATATATCGAAATGCCCAATTTCACTCTCGAACTTCGCTTTCAAGGCGCGGACTGGTGAATTTTGTCAGAAAAGTACTCCTATATCACTGAAATCAACAGAGCATTAATTTGAAAACAATCAGAAAGTGGCAAAAACTTGTTAAGCGCAATTAAGGCTTCGGCTAGTCCCTTGTAGATGGTGCCAGCGTTATAATTTGGAAAAACGAACATAATTTTTGCTCTTTTCATTAAAAGTAGTACTGCTAGCATACTCGGCACATTTTTTTTTGTTTTTTCGAAGGAACATTGTTAGAGTCGTGACTTGTTTGGTTTCTAAGATTTGTTTTTTTCAAGTTCAGTCCATGGTCCAGTCTAATTTTGCAATGTCTTGGGTGAAGGAGGTTACCTCAATACTGAGTCGTTCGATGTGTAAAGGACTGGGCACACCGGAAGTAAAGAAAGCGTTAATCCCAGTTTCCGCTTTCATAAAAAACAAAGTGGCGTCGAAGATAACCGTGATGCTAACAATAACATTGTACATTTTGACACTTCAAGTCACCGCTTCTAGTCTGGAATTACGTGCAGTAGTTAATTATGTTTTATCAGAGCAAGTATATAGCACAAAATAAAGAGGATATCATGATTTCTTAACAATAAATACATTATTTGGATTTGTTTTGTGTTTCTTATTTAAAAAGCATATACTTTGAGAAAAGGTAATACAATTTTCAGAAACAAGCATAATTTTGAGCATAACTCGGAAAAAATTTATCAATGCTTGTAGCATAATACGCTATTTTTACAAGCACAATCTATGAAGGCCTACCTGAGGTGAATTTTCAGTAAACGACGTCATTGGGCATAGGAGCAGTTTAGCGCCAGGCATTTGAGCCGATGGGGGAGAGGGGGAGGGGGAAGGGAGAATTTTGCTCGTGCTTCGGCCTCAATCGGACATCTATGCAATTTTAACTTTTCATACAAAAACTGGAAGGTAGTTTTTCGTAGATCTCGAAGCTGCTTTCCCGCAGTACGTTTTTTTTGTTAAGTTGCATTTGCCACAGCACTTCAATAGGTGACGGTTTGAAATTACAAAGTCAGTTATACAGCTGGACAGTGAATGAAGCGAGGTGTATTGCTACTTCTTCCAAGATGGGGGTGACCATTACAGACTACCTCTCTCTTCCCCTCCCCCCGGCAGATCGCGGGAACTTTCTTATGAGGGTGGAGAGGTTCTGCCGGTTTAGAGGCTTTTCTAAGAACAAAAGAAATAGAGTGACAACGGATTTGTTTTTAGGGCACAAGCACCAAATGCTTTAAGGATGTATCTGATAGGCTATGATGTTACAAGGGTAGCCTAGGTAAAATTTAATGAGAGGCAACTGGGCATTTGTTGAATAACGTTTTCAAGGAAACAAGCCGAGAACTACCATTCAATTAATCGTTACCAAACAAAACCGTGTTAAGCCACCTTAGTTTCTGCGGCGTTTTATTTGTGGTATCTTTTTTTTTTGTGGAAATTATTTTTGCAGATCAATGATGACCCCCCCAAACTCAGCAGAATTGAAACCCGCCAAGGAGCAGAGAGATTTCCTCACGCGCGTAAGGCTCTCTGGTCTTCGGAAAATTATACGTAGATCATTAAACTTTAAAATCATTCCCTCGGGTACTCCCCCCGAATTTGAACTTTTGAAGTCCCCCCCCCCCCTTCCTCACCGGGCTAAAATTTTGTTTAAATGCCCCACCCAAGTGCTGGAATTGATGGGCAATCTTTTGTAAAAGGCAAAATCAGGGAACGGGACTTTCTAATAATTTACCAAGCTTTAAAACCTAGACCTTGTGGACCTTTTCTTTTGAGTCATTCGCTCACGAAAGTGTGCTCATAACCTTGAAACACCCTCATACAAAAGGTAAGACATGTGTAGTCCGCTGAGAAGACGGTTCAAACTCTCCACCCCAGCCATGCAAGGTTCAAATTCCCCACCCCTGGGCAAGGACGACAGTCAATTGCCCGTGGGAGATGTTGAAGCTTCGAATTGATCGGTGCATTTAAAAAATTTGTAAAGGAGACTTTTCATGACGCTCAAATGTAAGAACAGATGCCTCAACATTCGTAAAAAAGGTTTTGGTTATTCATTGTGGTGAATACCAATAAAAGCTAATCGCGACTTTTCGACTGCATACTGTTAGTCTTTTTCAGTCGATGAGGTCGACTGGTCATGCATGATCTTATCAAGCATGATGCTCTGCTGTGATTAGTTGTTTTTCAACAGCTCTGATTGGTGCATTTCGATCTTTGCTGTTTTACTCAATGATTTGTTCCCTCGGCGGTCCGCTGTCACACGGCTTTCCTGTTGTTGTGTTTTTTGATCGTGTGCATCCACGCTTCTGGAATTTCTATTCCACTATCCCTGTTGATGTTGGGTGAAGTCTTACATGAATTGCCTCTTTGACTCTGCGCGTGTAATAGCGCGTGTAGTAGCGCGTGTAGAAGGTAAAACCGCAGTAGCTTTGAACTCGTTGGTGTCTAGGAAGGCGAGTTTGTTGTCTTCTCACTTTGAACAAACTCGCCTTCCTAGACACCGCAGTTTTAAGAGAACCTGACGGCCGACTCACCACCAGCGTATACAGGAAGCCCACGCACACCGATCAATACTTAGCGTATGATTCACACCACCCTCAATCAGTAAAACGCAGTATTGTTAAGTGCCTTTGCAAGCGCGCCAAACGTCTCGTAACAAAACCCTCCGTCATCTCCGAGGAGAAAAAACATCTGTCTTCTGTTCTGGTTTCTAATGGCTATCCTTTTTTCTTTCTCGCAGAAACTTACCAAGACCGAAAAAACCAAACAACAGTACCGAACCCGCCAACGAGTTCAAAGCTACTGCGGTCTTACCTAATGTCAAGGGTCGGTCCGAACAGCTTCGCCTTTGCCTACAATAAAAAGGCGTACGCGCTGTTTTTAAGTCGGAGACTACGCTAAGATCTCAGCTAGTACGACCGAAAGACGCTGTCGACCCGGCTAAAAAAAGATGGCGTAGTTTACAGGATTCCCTGTGAATGCAAGACAGAATTAAGGAGCACGATCGAGACATTCGACTCGCCCGTACCGAGACCTCCGCCGTTTCAGGGCATGCCCACAACACCGCACACAAACCACTCTGGAACGAAGTAAAGTTTATTGATCGTGACCCTTATTACTACACGCGCAGAGTCAAAGAGGCAATTCATGTAAGACTTCACCCTAACAACATCAACAGGGATAGTGGAATAGAAATTCCAGAAGCGTGGATGCACACTATCAAAAAACACAACAACATGAGAGCCGTGCGACAGCGGACCGCCGAGGGAGCAAATCACTGTGTAAACAGCAAGGATCGAAATGCACCAATCAGAGCTGTTGAAAAACAACTAATCACAGCAGAGCATCATGCTTTATAAGGTCACGCATGACCAGTCGACCTCATCGCCTAAAAAAGACTAGCAGTGTGCAGTCGAAACGTCGCTATCTACATCACACGTGACTACATCGTGAGACAAACGAAAAAACTTAGCTTTTATAGATATCTCAACGTATTTAAATGTTCATTTATTTTCATTGAGAAAATAGCAAGTCAATTTTATTGTACCGTTTCACTGCACCTTTTTTTTTTTCCATATTTGCTCATATGTTACAATGTTAATCACTGTTTACCACATAGCAATTAAAATCATTTATATTAGAAATGTCGTAATTATCTAGACTCTCAAATAAGGGACAACCAAAAACATAAAATACACATAAGCATTCCACTAAAATTGAACGAAAGCATTAAATTCAGTTTTATGTATAAAAAATTACAAATTTCCCAATAAATATTAACATATTGACAGTGTTTGCATTATTTAAAAAGATTGCAGTATCTCGAGCGAGAAGTGACCTTTTTGCCAGGCAATTTATTGCATTATTTATCCCTTGACCCCTAAGAGTAGTTATTGTCTGATTTCTCATTAAAATGCCATCCCCGAATCACATATTGAGGCCAGGATAGTCAAGGAAATGATCGCCAAATGAAGATTCTCTTGATTACTAAGCAAATTCCCTTCGTCAGCACTGCTGGAAATGTATAGAGACCAGTATGAACTATATGTATACTGATCTTGGGGTGTAAAGGATTAATGAGTTTTAAGAAACATAAAATAAAACCTGGCGTTCTTTCTTTGAAATTTCACTTTCAACTATCATGGCCTACAGCCAAATTTAATGGAATAAAAAAGAAAACGCGCGTGTATATTAAATATAAATAAGATTCGATTTTTAGTAGTTGTTGTGTCAATTCTAGTCTCTCAACCGGTGTGCACATCGACAAAAATATTTCAAAACTCTGGCGTACAGCTCATACTGATCTTGTAAAGGACATTTTGAAGTCTTAGAATTCGACATATTCAGAAATAAAAAATGCGTCTATCTTCTGTAGAAGTTCCCTCGGACTTGAGACCATGACAAAAAAAAAGTGTAAAATTTTAGAACAGAAAATGATCGCTTGCTTTGGCCCTTTTTCTACCACTCCTTCACAGTCTTCTTCACTGGCTTTCCTCAATTTCGCTCAGTGCCTCATCTAAAACTGAACACACTCGATCAGCATCTGTGTTTGTGAAGCACATTGGAGGTTTGATCTTGATCACGTTGTGGTCAGGTCCATCAGCTGATAGCAGCACAAACTTGTCTTTTGCCCTGTTAAAATTATTATAATCAGATAAGTGGAGAATTACGGTAAATTATTTGAACCCGGGAGAATATAACTGAGGAGAATGTGTTACCTTTGCTATGACATCTACAAAAGGTTAGACGTTCTAGTCCTCTCGAATAAGGAAGAGAAACCGAAGGCCTTGTCTACCGCATCTTCCCAGTACTGGTTAGCGAGGGACGTCGAAGAACCCACAAATGTCTAGCAAAAGTAAAGAACGAAGCTCCCGGCGTTGTGGTCTGACCTTGTTTCCACCCTAACATTCTTAAAATGCAAAATTTTCTTCCAAACATCGTAAAACTTCTCAATGCATTCAGGCTAAGATTCACTGTAAAGCGTTGGATAATGCGCTGTATAACTGCATAATTATTGCAGGAATGGTCTATCTGTGCAGTTTGAGAAATAGATGGTCTAGTCACCGCAATGAACAGGAAGTTTTCATACTCACATGTATATCACTCTTCTTGCCTCTTCTGCGGCTGGTTGTTTTGTTGTTCTATCAGTCACTAGCTCCACTCCAATGAAAAGCCCCATTCCCCTTAAAAAAAAAAACAAAAAACAAAACAACAACAGCAAGTTAAGATGAAAAGATCTAATTTGCACACAGACCACAATCTAGGACTAACGTTGCTGAGGAAATCTGTTCACATTCAAATGCGAACTTCCTTTCTTGAGACGTTACTACTTGACATGAAAATGACCCTTCCCCTCCTCCCTTGGCAAGGTTTGTGTATCTTGCTACTCATTTGGATGAGATCCTAATCCATCACAGGTTAACTACCCCCTCCAACCCCTAAGCCAACAACCCCCTCCCCGCCCCCCATCCCATTTCCTTTGGTGTCCTCACAGTTCACCGGTTCCCATTTATACTCCTTGACGCTTAGACATAATCAGCTTACCATGACTTAAAAACACTTAGACAATCAAACAATGAAAAGCAACAAGGTAGCAAAAGAATGCGCTCTATTAAGAATAACAGTTTATGAAACTAAAGAAGTGGTACCAAGCTAAACAACCTTACAGGAGAGGGGGGAAGACCTGTTTATGACATAAGGACAAGCTGTAATTGTATCACTATCAAATCAGGGCAGGAGAACCTTAAGTGTCATTTTGCACAATAACGAACACCCACTTTAAAGGTCTCTTCCCTTTCCACCCTCCTTAGGCACAGAGGCTCACCTGAGGGGAAGTGGGATAGGGCACGACAACAGACTGATGATCAAGAAATCAGCACTTACCTCACTTCTCCAATAAGCCTGTGCTTGGTTTGAAGTTGTAGCAACTTGTTCTTCAAGTAATCACCAGTCTCAAGGGCATGCTGTTGAAGGTTCTCATTTTCAATGATATCCAAGACTGCATTGCCAACTGCACATGATACTGGGTTACCTCCATACTGAAACACAACTTTTGATTCTTAACAAAATATGCGAACCCATGGGCAATGCTTATGATTTGCTGCTCATTTTTAAGCAATGTAACTTCTCACGGAAAATCTTTGAATATGAAGCAGAAAAAATACTTGGTGGGTGCTATAAAATACTGCAATCTAATGTATAACATTAAATAAAGGAATGTAGCAATAAACATAAAATCTACAGTCACAGACATTGTTACATAATCATCTCATTTTAGCAATAGGGGAGATGGTTAAACTTATGAAAGGAGGATTTCATCAGGCAACATCCTATTCAATTGTGTCACATTTATTATTCAACCACAGCATTCAGTGGTATATAGTGTTTATATTGGTGCTCAAGGGACCACTGTCAGGTTATTGCTTTGGGTTTGAATGCAATATCATGCTAGGCTCTCTCTTCTCTCTCTCTCATTTTCTCTTCCTCAAAGGGACACTCAGAGGGACAAAAAGAAGACAGATCCTGGGAACAAGGTCATGATGCTTTAACCTAAGATCAAAAGGACTGTGTTCCCAGAGGAAGAAGAGGGGAAGGAAACTGTCAGTTATGTAAGCCACATAGTTTTGTGCTGCTGCCCCAAAGGATAAGGTGTTTGACTTATGTTGCTGTGAAAGAGGAAGGATATTGATTTTCACCTTTTGGATTCTAAACAGATTGAAGTTTAGTATACTATCCAGATCCTGGTTTAGGAATGGGATATGTTTTTAATAGACATATCTCTTTGCTTAAAACATTTGGGGTATGGGTTTTCCCAAAAGGGTGACATGTGGGTATAAGCTTAATGGTCTACTCAAAAATAGGGTGGGTAGTTTTGATTTATGTCTGAAATGAAATATGGAAATTCTCATTTGGTACTCAAATCAGGTAAGGTTAGGCCACAAAAGAACTGGAATTAATGGATAACATCCTAAGTGACCTAATAAAGAGATCATCAGCCTCTCATCCATAGGCCCACTTTCATTCAAGCATCTGCTAGCTTAGATGATACTTTGAGAGGTGGACAGAAGCTTAGTTGCTATGGTGATCCCCTTGCTGCTACTCTCTGGCACTATTGACTGAGTGTTTTAAATGAGTCCAAATGTAATTTAGGAAAGGTTAAAATCAAGTCAATGCAATAATTTCACCAGTGTCATATGGGAGACTACAGAGAGGAGTTTATACTACAATGTCTTCTGTATTTTTCTCCCTTATTCTACCTCCCTCCCTCTCTCACTTTTCGTTTCACACAACAGTTTTTCGGTGCTGTAGCTCAGTTGCCATGGTAACCCTCTCACTGCTTGGGAGGTTTCTTTGGCACCCATCCTCCAATATTTAAATCTAAGAGTTTTCAGCCAAGCTTTATAATTAATTATTATTCATATCACAAACCAACTGAAAATAAACCTACTGTATTGAAATAGGACATGCCAGTGGCAGCAAATGATTCTGCAAGTTCAGGTCTCGTAACAACAAGTGCCAATGGATGGCCGTTACCAATCGGCTTACCTAAGGTAACGATGTCCGGCACAACACCTAGGGAAATGCACAGTTATGATCTGGCATACTCTGGCAGGACTACCATTGCTGCCATCAATACATGGTGTCAGCAAAGACACCAGTGGTGTTAACTCTCTAGAACAGGGATGGGGTGTGGTGGGGAGGGGGTGCCTGGGTTGGTACAGTGCTTGTAGCTTTAACATTCAGCTTCAAAGCAAAATAAACATTTTGAATGTTGGGATTTGCTCGTGATGATAAATTATAGGCTGATATGTTGGTATCTGTCATTCTTGGAGAAGACACTTAACTCTGATGATACCTATCTCTGTTCACAGTACAAATGGATGACTGTCAAGGAGAGCTGACAAATTTTAAGGGAGTGATTTAAATTTTATCTGGTCCCAAAAGAGTAACAACAGTCCTATTATCCAAGCTTTTTCAGGCTACAAAATCAAAGATATGATCTAGCAGTTGCACAAGTCAGTTGTGTCAGTAACTTTGACAGGAATTACGGCATGTTTCACGTTCTTTGCTCAAGTTTGACTACCAACATTTAGCACAAATGTTGCAATTTTAAACCCTTACACCAGCAGGATCTCACCCACCTTGAGACTCAAATGCCCAGAAGTGTTTACCACATCGTCCAAATCCAACCTGCACTTCATCAGCAATACACACTCCTCCAGCCTCACGTACATACCTTAACAATGATTGGGAAAAAAGAAGTAAAAATGTATCATAGTGCAGATCAAACAAACAAATTAAAAGTCAAGACACACCAAATGATCGTACAGAAAAAAAAAAAAACCAGAGGAGGACACCTGGTGTTAGACAAATAGCAAAAATCCCACAGGTCTAATATGGAGTCTGGATCCCCTGGATCTGCCAACAAAACTGTGATTCACTTGATCCAATACAAAATTCTCCTTACTTAAAGATTTGTGTGACAGACAGTACAGAAAATTACTGTTGGGATCCTGGGGGTGGAAGGGTTAACTTTCCAGAGTGTGATTTATTCTCAAGAAAATAAAGGATAATTAACAAACAAAACCATGCTTTCTTGATATGCCTCTAACTTTTCCTGCCATCCTAATGATGAGATGTACAGGTATAGCAGCCAGTACCTGGAGTGACTACTAGACAGGACATTGGGAGTTCAAACTTAACTTTTTACAGAGGTTATTTCATACTAAGGAAATAATTTGCTTACTTGTAGACTTGTTTCAAGTAGTTTGGAGGATAGACCACCTGACCTCCACAACCTTGCATTGATTCACTGATAAATGCTGCAATCTACAAGAATAGACACATTTAAATGTACATCACTTCTCTCCTGCACTCATCAATTATTGGCAAAATGAATCCAGAGTTGAACATTCATCCATTTTTGAAGCGAAAACTAGGACACTTCCTTTATAAGATCACTACAGATGTCAACATAAACTTTGTAAGAACTGCATTCATTTCAGGAGAAAAATAGCCAAAAAAAGTACAATTCCAGATAATAATAATTAAAACAATGAAGACAATAGTACTAAAATAAAAATCTACACCAACAAGCAAATGGCACATTAACAAAGACTTCTTTCAGATTCCAAACTGTAGGTACCTTTCTTCCATCTCTGTGTGCTTGATCTATGAGTTTCTTGACTTCTAAGGCATACTTCTCCCCCAGTTCAGGTGTGGCTTCTCCTTGGAATATCCCACGATATGGATCAGGAGTAGGAGAAACATGAACGTAATCTTTCTTCCCCTTTTCACCCAGTTTTCTGAACTTGTATGGACTGATGTCAATCAATGCTGTGGTATGACCATGATAGGCTCTGGTTGAAAAAAAAAGTACTTGCTTTTTGAAATTTCAACCCTTTGACATGTACCTTTTGTTCTCTTACCAATATCATGAATAAGGTGGCATTAAAAAAACAACAACAACAAGCAAACAAAATTGAACAAAGAAAGTTCTGAATACCTGTCTACAATGACAATATCATCTGCACCGGTGTGTTGTCTCGCTATTCGCAGAGCAAGATCATTTGCTTCTGATCTGTAAATGATTTGACAAATATAGTTAATTTCTACACAGATACTGAGAAAGAAGAATTACATATCACCAAAGGGAAAAGCAATAGGTCATTGTATAATTATTTACGTAGTTGCTAAGCCTTTGATTTGGAGTAAGGCTGAAGGTGACCTTGTTATGATAGAGACCAGTATCTAGTTAGCATGATAACTAAGTAATTTACATTTAAAAGCAGCAACCTTTGTATCAAAACAAGGTCACCCTTAGACTCACTCTGTTCAAAGACTTGACAACCAAACACACAACTGTAAAATGGACCATTAAAACAACCTTTTATCACATAAACTAAGGTGTTATACAAGGATTTTCAACCTTGAGAAAAGCCGTAACAACACACATGAAAAAAATACAATATTTTTTCATGTGTGTTTAATATTGCCAATCAGCTGCTGACATGTCACTTGCCTTTTGCACCACTCAGTCAGGTTGATCCTTTTATTTTCATTCATTAATAAAGTTGACTTTTCTTGTCAGTAAAGGGCTATTGTGTTTATATGATAAACAAAATAATACATGACTGCCTGTAAACTGATATGAAATGTTGTCTTCTCATCTTCAACTTGACATATCACTTGTTCACTGCACTCACTCATGAGCTATCAAGTTAAACACTTGAAGAGAAATTCCATATCTATGTGTGTCCATGTATTATTCTTTGTATCTCTTCTATATTTATCAACACATCATGTAAAGAAAAGTTCAGGAATGAGAATTATAACAATTACCTTTTGTGAGAGGCTTGAAAGAGACATTTTTTCATTTTTGAAGGTAAGAAAAACTGGAATGGGGATGTTATGAACAGTTTACTGGTGACATAATAGGTAACTGCTATCTTTCCCTCACCATGCAAGTCCACTGGCACTGACTCAAACCTGTGACTGTGTACTTTGTTTTGCCCACTGAGTTGAAAACCTAATTAGTCACCTTGGAGAGTTACTGAAACTGAGGTTTCAAGTGTTACCTCAAAGGCTAAAACTCTCCTTGATTGCCAATTTATTTTATCAACCCAGTTGACAAACCCAAATCCACTTTTATAGGGTTGAGATCAGTGCTGGCAGACCATGGTTCCATGCCAGTTGTGAACTTACCCAGTGCATACAAAATGACATTGGCTCAATTCAGGTGGGAATGTAGCAGTCAGCCTTTGTGCATACTTAACAATGATGTCATACAAAAAACGGTTGTTGGTATTAAGAGTGGCCATCTGTTTATGACAAACTTTAACAACATGGGGGTGGCAGTGACCAACTGTAGAGAGAAGGAAGAGTTATTCAAAAGCATAAAAAAATTTGACAAACACCACCATGATAATTCTGCTGTCAATTGTTACATTCATCATGAAAATTAATTAAACGAAAGTCCAAATTAGTGGCTGTAAAATGGCCAACAAAATTCATAAGTAATTTAGTTTTCTATCATACCTCTTCATATTTTTAGGATAAAAATAGCCAATAACATTTCTCTCTCCAGCTACAGTAGTCTGTCTATTTTACCTTTTGCATCAATAGTTACATGTAAAAATTTATTCAGGCTTATTGTTCAATTTTTAAGCAAACTGTGGTTGAGTAAACACAAAAACATTTTTCTGTAAAAGACCTGCAGCCTTGACTAAATTTTTCATCATAACAAAAACCCAAAATGGCTGCTAAGGTACTAAACTTTTGTTAAAACTTGCCAAACAGAATTGTCTTGTTCCACTTTTTTAGTACTGATATTTCACTGAAGGTAATTTCTAATCCTTCACCAAAACAAACATTTCACAAACTCAAAAGCAACATAAGATGGACATACCATGGGTGACATTATTGACACAATCTAGATATTGGTTATCCTCCTCATCATACATGTACTGTCCTCTTGCATAGGAAATTTTAATTGGATTCTCTTTGAAATGGACCTCACAGGCTTTCCTGTATGAAACAAGAAAAAATTCTAATGTTTTCTTTATTATAAATACATGGAAAATGAAAAGTATTATTTAGTGTGGTTTACAGAAAGATTTGGTGTATTTAATTAGTCTCTTTAGCAACAATATGTCTTTAGCCTAGGATTTTACACTGGATACTTGAGGTAATTGGACCGCTTAAGAGGAAGATATTATGATAAAAAAGCCCTAACAACCATATTAGTTGAACTTAGTTTAAAAAAAAATTATTGCTGGACCATTTACTCTCCAACATGATCAAGCCTCAGAGCCAAAACTCTTAAACCCTACAACCTTCCTGAAAAAGTGAAAAAGGGGTTAGTTTTCTCTTTTCTTAAACTTAAACAGTTAGAGAAGAGGGTTGACTCTTTACAAATGAGCATCAGTATGCAAACTGATGCTCTGCACATTTCTTGAGGTGCTGATGAGGAGAATTTATTTAACAGTCAGGAGCTCCTTCAATTTGTATGGTGATTGTTTTCTCTTATCTCCTGACCTAATGTTTGACACAGGGTGGTAATGTGAAGGGGATTTAGATGCTAGTCACTCTTAATGGTAAAAGGGTTTAAAATTAAAAAAAGTCAACCAAATCCTGTCTCACTAATACAACTTAACATTATTAGCAAGAGGGCAAAACTACAACTCATAATTATGATCCTGATTTTGGGACTAAAGGATAAATAATGGTAATAGGACTTTGTGTTGTCCAATTCAGTCTGTAATTATATGAGTGATTCACAAATCAGATAATTGTGAAGTGGGAGTCCAATTTGTTAATCACTCATATGATTACAAACAGAATTGGATGACACAAAGTCCTGTCACCAATAAATCAAAAATATGACAAAATTTGAGATAGAAACTAGATGTCGGTTATACGTTTTCATAGAAAAAAAAACAACAGTTAACTCAGCAAAATGTGAGACAACAACACATGCACATGATGCATTCTGTCCACCAACACAGGCATGACATGTTCACTGTCCCTTTAACTGTCCTATTACACCATTCAATTACAAGCATGATGCATATACTATCCTATTCATGCTCATATCTCCACAGTGATAAACAATAATTATTGTGTCCAAGAATTTTGTTATAGTTTTGATTAATCCAATAATCTGTTTGGAAGCCTATGGCAATGTCAACTACCTGAGCTCAGTTGACCACAATGACCTTCCCTGCCTCCAGATGGTTTGAGAGTTCTTTCATTGCTGTTTGGTTATTTTAGGGGAGGGGTGAGAAAATAAGGACCTTTATGTTCCCTGGCTCCTTGTGTCAACAATTTTATCATAAAACATCTTGGCCGGTTATTTAAACAAAGTTGAGCCATTGTTTAACAAAACCACTTCCTAAACTATCATGACTTAGCTCAATCTTTAATCTGAACAATATACAGTGTCAGGAGGGCCAGTTATTTCAGGCCCAAGCCTCCTGATTTACAGCTAATCACTTCAAAATTGAAAATTGCCATTGGTCAGTGGATGCGAAAAGAACTTGGATGTGGAAAAAAATTATTCACGTGGAACCGGATGTGAATTGACCTCACGAGACACTTTTTGCCCAATCAAGTGGCAAGGTACGTGGCAAAGTATGTAAATTAACTTTCGACTTTGGTTACTCAGCTCCATAAATTCCGTCAATCGCCCTATCGCAGTTCTTTTTACTGGCAGAGGTCGACCCGCACGCGGTAATCACTTGTGTAATGGGTTCCCACAACCATGCTTAAGACCAGTTGCAGAGCAAATCGCCAACAATCGCTGTTTTTTCTGTTGTGCATAGTCAGTTCCTAAACTGGAAATATTTCGATTATAAAGGCTACGGTCGAGAAATGTAAGCTTACAAATGCCGTCAGAAAACGTCATAACCGCCTTAGTCGATCGACGGTACGAATTGCATTGCTCCTGCAACCTTTGCTACCACATTAGAAAAAAATCCACGTTGTCTTTTAAGGAAATACTATCATTTTAATGATTGTTCTCAACTTTGGTGTGACAGTTAAAGTCTTACGGTTACTGAAGAAAAAATCATTTTCAGTCGTTCCGAGTATGAATGAAACATTAACCAAACACTAAATGCACTTTTAGTGAATGAACCTACTGTTTTAATAAGGAACTTATTAACCCTCGAAACTTACCCGATGTAGGCAGTTCGCAGTCCCATGATCTCTTCCTTAGAGAGTCCGTGACATTTCTTTTCGCCTTCAGTTCCATTCGTACAATGGTAGCCATTTGTGAGCTTCTCTTGAGTTTTGTTCGTCGGTACATCAAGCTTTGCTCTCTTCGCAACGCTCATTTTAATAAAGTCCTCTGGAAAAGCTCTTCCTGGCAAGATTCAAACCTCACTTTCGAATCAACAGGAAAGCGGAATTTTTTGTTTCGCCGGCGAGTTGAGATCTCTTCGATAAAATTTTCGCCGCGTGTTGTCACGAGACTTGTTTACAAATAACAGGTCAATCTAGTTTTGACTGTTACGTCACTGGCCGAAGGAAAAGGGTTCTTCATTCTAAGAATTAAACTTCCTCTCCCGGTAACAGGAAAAGGAAAGTAATAAGTGTCGGATATTTTGCGAGACAGAACACGAGGGTTTCACAAGCTCAAAAAAAAAACAAAGCTGTTTTGATATCCTGTAAAAGTTGACCTTCATTCATTTTCGATTTCCCAACAAACCTGTTTTGCTATACTGATCGAGAAAAATCCTTCAACACCCTTTTAAGAGATCGATATCGCTTTCACACGCTTGATCGAGTCTTGAAATAAGAAAAATGAACTTGTTGCGCAGTGAAGTTAAAAAGTTTTCCAGATACATTGTGAGTGACAGAAGATTCTGAGTATCAATCTCGCTTATCTGAGCAGAAGAGAAACAAACCTGTGTTTAAGTCTTTCAGATGCTAATCTTTTGGTATCCTCAAAAGGCGACAAAGATGAATAAAAATTCTAAAAATTAGGACTTGCCAAAGACTTATTTGACCCGTACTTTGATTTTTGTCTTGCCAAGCCTCGATTGCGGCACAGTTATCAACTTGTCACGTAACACTTGTCACGCGATTAGAAACGATGACAAGTAACGACACAGGCACAGGTCGCGTACTAATTACGAAATGCGCAGCGTTTTGTTTAAGATATTTAATTTCTAACGTCGATATAGTAATTCTCATTATATCTGCCCGACATTCATTGGAAGCAAACATCAAAATATCTGCCATTTGATCGTTGACCGTGCGATTAAACTGTTTATCAAAGGAGTGCTTCAACACTGCACAACTTTTCAAACGCTTGTCCTTTTTCTTTTAATTTTTACAATAAACAGATAAGAAATAATATACCTTAATTTAACAACTAGATTTTGCTGACAAAATCCGATAAATAACATTCAGACGAGTAATTGTAAACGATGCGCTAAAACTCCCTCTCGCATTTATTCGATCAAGTGCCCTGTGTGCTTAATAAACTTTTGGAGCAAACGGGTGGGCGCTTATTCGAGGTTGGGCGTTTGATCAAATAGGCACGGTACGTTTGGTAGCCATTCCATTTTCGTGGCACTTGATTACGCAACTGTTACAGGTCGTGAAACTATAACTCTCTGCTTTTGGACATCGCTTCCACTTTGTATCAACGGACAATCTACCATCGGCGATGACCGTTTTGACACGCATTTGTCTCAGAGTCACGCACTATTAGGAGACCATATTGTAACATAACACTTCTTATGCCTTTGGCGTTGCCTTCGTAATGAACGATGGGTTCGCCGCATGTTTGTCAGTTTCGCGACTTTCGCGACACTTAATCGGCTTAGTGTCACGCAACAGTCGGCTGAGGCCGTGTCGTCACGCAATACTTGAGTTTACAAAACAGTTGCTGCCCTTTTTCAGTTCTTTACCACATAATTGTATAAGAGTCACGCAACTGTCCGGTGGACTTGTCATCACACGATATCTTGGCTCTTGAATTTACAAGATTCAGAATTATCTTCAAGATTGTAACTCAAGGTGGCAGCATTTTCTCCATTATTCGCAGGTTGTTCATCATCAGTATCATCTTCGTAATTATTCTGCAGCTGGCGGATAAATGGATACAGTTTTATTGTCACGGAGCTGGCCGCTCGAATTTCTTTTCCGTATCGCTGCATCAGCTTCCAAACACCACCTGGGAACAAATTAATACATTTAAAAACCGAAAATTACGAAGAAAAAATTTAAAAAGGAAATGCATTCATCACGTGCGGTATTTCAGTGACGTAATGACAGTACTTATATCACTAGACTATTTTCCCCGTAAGGAGCAGGTGAAGAGTGCTCTATTTAGGTAACACTTCCTCTAGATCCGTATTTGTCCCCTAAATGAAGGTTCCATCGCGCTATTGGACATTACTCCGGGACTCGCTTTCTACGACGAGGTTTAGCGACAACAGTTTAAGACTGACACTTCTTGCAATACAAACTTCAATTTTTTACCAGGCGAAAGGAATTTTTTTATATTATACAAAGCAACCCAAACATGAAACTGATTCCTACTTACCAACTGTTAGTTTTCGTTCTGTGATAAATGAATGGATGTTGAGAAGATCTTCCGCTAATTCCTGAAAGAAATGGAGAAGCGTCAAACTATCTTTCTGAGTGTTTCGTTTAATAAATAGGCGTTGCCTCGTGTTGACAGATTTATTCGATGACAAGAATCGTGATTGACACTAATTCAATAGATTGATCTAAAAGCGTTAGATTATTATGTTTTAAGTCAGTTTTTCAGCAGAATCGAAGTGAGAAAGAAGTTATTTTGTTATCGTTTTTATGTCTCTAAATCCGCTTACCTGGAGAATCTGCTAACCCGTAAAGTGAGACTGTTGTAACGACCCGCCACAGAAGTAAGTTTATATTGAAGTTTTTGAATTTAGTTACAAGATAAAGACTTGATTTGCGTTTGTTCTAATTGCGAATTATAAATGTATTTCTTTTAGATCGAATAATTATTAAAGCTTGGCTTAATATTATATGGTTTGTGGTGGTCATTTGATCTAACCAGTTCCGAGTAAGGAAACACTGAGCATCAAATACGAGAAGTGCAGGCACAAATTGTCTATACTACTCAACATTTCTCTCTCCAGCTTTGTCTCCCACTTTCGTAGGTAACTTTAAGACTAAATCTATGGTACTCAATGACTCTTTTAAAATCTCCTTACTGCTGATAAGCAATACTGACATTTCCTTAAATCTTTGTCGTGTCACCCAAACGTTGGTCAACAATCGAGTCAAACAGAGACTAACCCTAAAACGTGAATCGAGATTAGTTCACAAGTTATTTTTTCTCAGTGAGTCCAAGCAGATCACTAAACACACGACTGACAAGTGAAATCATATGGTCTGCTAACATTTTCAGTGATTTTCACAATGAATTTGCCATATCGTTGCCATTCTTCGAGTTACAACTTACAGCATCTCCAAACGTGAAATACACAATGTCCCTGGACCCAGCAGCACACGCCATCATTTGAATTAAACCTGACAAACATAACAAAAGAAAATGCTGTAGCACCTTGATAATGTTATTCTAAATAACAGTGAAGTTGTGAGGAGAAATTAATGATTGGTCATATCTAAGATTGAAAGGGTTAATAAATCTAAAAAAATAAATAACTGAACAAACCCTTCACTCTAGGATCGCCTCCAAATGCGCCACAGCCCCAGTTTCCTACCAAAAGAGAAAGAACGTAAGTTTTTCAGCCACTGAGCTGACTGCGCTATGAAAGTGATTTCCTTTTGAGTATTGAAAGTAAAACGTGATACTAATGGTTTGTCTTTAACACGCTCTGTGCCATTGGTCAAGAAAACTCGCGCCATCCTCTCGACCAATCAGTGACTTGGGCAATGGCGGTTTCCCGCGCTTTTTCACTTCGAGTTCTCATTGGACTCCCAATGGTTTTTTCCTCTGTTCTAATTTGTAGTCGTGGGTATTTAAGTTGACATTTTGCGACATTCATGCGAAAAGAGTCTCAAATGGTCCGTTACAACTTTTATGGAGTAAATCTACGGGTCGAAAGCCTCGAGGTATTTCTGAACCAACAAACACGGCTGGTCTAGTTGTATTGGTCTCACCTGTGGCAATTGCTGGAAGATATTTCGGTTCTACGGGGGAGTAAAACCCACAGTATGCCTGAAAGAGAAAAGCATTCATTTATAGGTTAATAATGACCTGAAGACTCTGGAAAGACAATTTTCTCTCGATGGAGGCAAACTTGCAGGGAAGGTGGTCGAGTGGTCCTGGTTCGAGTCCTGTCTGGGAAATTGTACCTTGTCAAGTTCTCTTTTGAGCAAGCCAACTTGAAACTGATCTGTATAACAGCGAAATACTTGTGCATCTATGGCCACGATCTTAGAGTGCCGTCGTCCCCAAGAATCCCTGGAAAAAAAAGGAGATAGAGAAAAATACGTCAAAATAAAAAAACTTGAAAGTCAAAGGAAAACAAATTCAAGTACAGTTTGAACTCTAGAATGCGAAACATGGGTGTGAGTGCTAGTTGATCTGTCTTTTTTTGTTCCAAAGTTGTGAGGGGTGAAATATTAGACTCGCAAAACGCCTGGCCTCCTTATTTGCCGGAAGATCTAGCCAATATTTTAGCCATGTCTCTTTATTGTTACTGATTATTACAAGGTGTTGATGACGACTGGAAAATGTTGCGTTCAAGTGGCAGTATTTTGTGTTGCGCTTTTCTCTTTTTTCCAGGGGGGATACATCAGCTTTTACGTTGCAATCTATTTTCAAACGACAACGATGACACATAGCCTTTCTTGGCCCACATCACAATTTTGAGCACCTCTAGCTACCGTTTGCCCGAGATTCTCGAGCAACAGAAGCGAGATGTGAAGAAATATGAAAAATTTCAGATTCTTGTGTTTTGAGATCTTCAACGGCACTCAGGTACCTTGTTGTTCTATCGCTATGGTTACCAGCCCATCTAAACGTGTGCGCATATCCTGTGTAATCACTGTAACGCTCCGCGCCTGAAATAAAAAGGGTTAATTTCTTGAATGAGGTCAGAATGGCGTCAGGTTAAGGATACACGTATACTACAACAGAAGATTTTTTGATTCTCTAAATCACTGCTCACAAGGCGCAAGGCGCCAGACCAAGTTTGAATTGAGTGTCACATAAAGTGCTTTTCGATTAAGGGTCGTAAAATGAAAACCAAAGTAACCACAACGGCCAATCAGAGAAATGGAAAATACCATTAAGAGCCAATGACAGCTTAAAGTTTAAACAATCAACCTGCCGAAAGCGCGGGAAAACGCGCGTGATCAAGTGTGTGATTGGTTTACGTTTTGCATCTGATTGGTTGAAAGTGGCACGAGTTTTGTAGATCAATCACAGAGCGAATTAAAGCAAAACCACAACAACTGATTGACACCTGATTGAAAATTGCTCTATACTCCGGGATTTTGTTGGTTTTGCCTTACTTTGTACAGTGATAACATGCCCCACCCTCCTTTCCAATTGAACGCAAACTGAAAACCAAAATAAACTTGGTCACTCATGTTTTCCCGCGTTTGTGGCAGTACGCTTGTTTTAAATTAGAGTTGGCACTGGCTCCTCGTTGTACTTTCTTACTCCCCCACTGGTCTTTGGGATTTCTTTTGTTCTGACTTAACGACAATAAATTCAAATTGTCGCACTTTTACCCCACAACAAACCACAGGATGCGTAAGTAATCAGATTCACAACCCAAAGTACAATGTTTATTGGAACAGCAGAACCAAGTTCATGAGACGGGTAGGTATATAAGAGGTCCGCTATATTATCGCGCAGAATTTTTAATTCACCTGTTATCATTAAACACTCATTGTTGTCAAGCCGCTCACAGAACAGCCTTGAAAGGATCAGTTCAGGACATATAAGAAACCGTATTTCTTCTTGGACACAACCCTGTAATGAAACCGGATCACTTTGAATTAGAAATAAAAAAATGGTCGACAGTGACTAATTTTGAAGGATACATGTATGTTGCTTAGTATTCAAGTCAACAAGTAAAAACTCACCTCTCCTATAACACCTCCACCAATGTACTTGTTTGCAAAATCAACCTGAAACAAAATGAAAAGAGGTACACCTAGTTAGTTATTGATCGTCAAAGACGGTAATAGAGAGCAGGAACGTCAACAGTTGCATCTTTCCTCAACAGTTATCTTGAACAAGACGGGAATGGTCGTTGTAGAGGCGTAGCCGTATGGGAAGCGGGAATGGCGATGTTTAAAGACACCTGCACGTATTTTACGATCAAGGGTAAAACCTTTGTTTTTTTTCTAATCTCTCAAAGAGCGTCAAAGTAACGACATTCTCAAGATACGTGGATAAAGAAACAAAACAAACTTGGTTTTTAAGGCAAATGTTGCTACACAGTTCGTCAGTTGAAGTAGTTAAGTAACGGTTCGCTACTTAGGACGAACCTTGGTGACCATTCCGTTTCTAAAGTTGTGTCCGGTGTAGATAATTTTAATGAAAGTGCATATAAACACAGTTCGGGACATAAAAACTGAGTGGACGTCATTAGTGGTTTGTAGTTACCTGCGGTTTACTCGCACTAACCTGAAGAAATCCTGTTCCATTGTCTTCAATTGTACCACCAGTGGAGACATGAAGTTTGCCAAACAGCGTAGTACATCTGAAACCAATATTTATGGAAGTTAGTCAATAATAACAGGACGCATACAGTTTTATAATGGTAAAAAATCTGACGATTTGAACTCACGTTAATTTTGTCTAGTGACCAAAAATAAAATAAAAAACTGAAGGCGCCTTGAAAATCTTGGCGTAAACAAATTTCAGATCCACCACAGTTAATTTGGAACATGTACAACGCAACGTCTGCACGATATTTTAGGAAGGTTTGCGTGTTTCTGAAACCACAAGCAACAGTATTCGGAAGCACTATGCAGACAGAAGGTATTTTTGCCATCCAGTGCAAAAATGAGCAACATTCTTGCAAAGTTGTAAACTTTCTGCCAGTTGTTCATAAAGGCATCAAATTGCTACCTTTCAGACACACTGATAAGTTTTACTGCGTACTTAATTCAGCTTACGAGTAATCTTTACAAACTGTGTGAGTTGCTCTAACATTTCTTTTCCACAAGAAGTTTTGTAACTGCCATGACTATCCATTGTTCAAAGTCTTGCTCGAAAATCCTTTTTCATTTTTTTTTTTTTTTTAGCACAAAGACAGTGTTGATTACCAGTGTTAGATCATAAACGATATTACTTCCTTGGAAACAAAACCAAATTCTCAGAACTAGTCAAAAAAGAAATCTATGGCCACCGGTAAGGAGATATTAACGAGTGATTGCTTAGTATTTTCTCGGTGAAAATTGCAGCTTACATCTTTGAAGCTTAGCAGCGGAGGGTGAGCGACGGTTAAAGGGAAGGAGAGGGGTTGGGGATAAAGAGATATTCTCGTCTTTTCGGCCCCCTCCCCCACCGTCCAGTTTAACGCTAAATCAAAGATAGCCAGCAGGATAAACGATCACGAGCACATAACGCTGACTCTTTTCAAAAAGACACTTGCACTGCAGGTTGGTTAGTAGAATGCTTGGCTCATTGAAAATCTTTACCTTTCCCAGTCAGGCATGTCAGAAGATTCCACAACCTGTCTTTGAAAAGTAACAGTTCCCTTTGGCACTGTGGAAGAGAAAGTAATACTAACACTTGAAGGGAAATTTAAGTTGATAACAAAAGATACTAATCTATAAGGTATGGCTTAAGAACCCATATGCATAATGACTGCCTTGTTTTTACAGCCTCTTGTGGTTATTTCAGGCAGCTAGTAATCTTTCTTCATTTCTTGTAATTACTATTTAAACTAACGACGTATTTGCTGGGTACAAAAACATCAACAAAAAAACAGATAATCGCACAAAAAAAAACAAGACCCCAATAAATCACTGATCATAATTTGCAATTTCAAGCCCTAGACATTACAGAACTTACGCAGAGACGTTTAAGAGGCACGGACGGCAAACCGAAAGAAGAATAAACTAACTCTAACGCGCCTGGACGCCAATGTATCGACGTCAAGGTCTTCCGTTTAGCATTTTAACCCCGTGGGTTGCCGTGAGAGCAAAACAAGGACCCAAGTGTAAAATTGCCAACCCTATGTCTGTTGTGTTTCCTAAATACTGAATACATAAATAAGAAAAAAAAAGATAACTGTTTATAAAGGTGGTAGTGTCAACTACTTACTCTCCCTTATAACTCTCTTGAAATAATGAAAGATGGCCTGAAGTTTTTCTGTTTTAACTGAATTTGTTCCTCCTTTACCGCCTTGAAATAATCTTTAAAGACAGACAAAGAGATGTATGTTTTTTATCTTTTTCTATCAAGGGGTTTCAATTGCAGCTGGGTAGTGGTGGTTAGATCGTCTCGCTTGTGATGAGCTGAGTGCAAGAAAATTTTTATGGGGGGAGGGGTTGGGAAGAAGGGGCACGACGCTTCCTTTCTCTTTAAATTTCTTAAAAACTCTACTTTTAACCAACCATCTTGAGAGTAGCATATATCACGGTTGAATTTTTTTTCAAGCTTTCCTCTTTCCAAAGGAATAAATACACCAACTATTTCAGTGAAAAGCTTGTTGCACCTCAAAAAAAAGGTTTCTTTAAATCTGCACCAAAAGTCAAATGGCATTTTCTTTCTTTTCAAAATGACAAAGGAACAACTTACCTATTAAAATTTACGTCTGGAAATGATGAATATTCTGAGTGTTTGTAAGAGTTACGTCTTGGAAATGTACAAAAGAATGCATTGGCCAACAGACAGGCAGCCTGCAACATAACAGTTAATTGCAGGTCATTTGTTAGAAGAAACAACAAACGTACTTTTACTCTAACCGAAAAAATATCAATCACGGTAATAAATATCTTCAAAATCCTTCCATGAAAAATTATTCTGACCTGCTCTTGGCTCATTGTTATGCTGTGATTTTGTTGCCGTTTTAAAAGAGGAATGGCCTGCAAATAAAATGTTAAAAGGAAAATGATGGTGGTTAATAACTAGAGCTCTTAAAAGAAATCTGATTGATCCAGTTACTCTCAGAGTGGAAGTTTTGATTGAAACTGCATAGGGTTCTAAAACTGTTGTGGAGTCTGTTTCTAACCAACAGAGACACAGAAAACTGAAATATTTTGTGGGTGACATTGTTACTTGCTGAAAAAGTATATCTTTGACAAAATATCAACAGATTTTCCACAAAAAAAATATTTCATACCTGAGTGCACAAAGTGGGAAGTTGAAGAGTAAGAGACACCATTCCTGGCAATGTCTTGCTGAAAAATTCATTTCTTTGGCTGATATCTAGTACCTGAAACAAACATTCATAAGAGTGAAACAGAGAAAACACAGAAAAAAGACCTGTTTTATCATCAGACTGTGATTAACATGGTCTTGGTGGGTTGTTTCTCTCAGCACTCTAGGCTTCCACTAATTTTGGTTGCCACAGCATGTAGGAAAGCATTTTGGCAACTAAATTTGAATTTGAGACACCAAATTAACTACCAGCACATGTCTGTCATTAAACAAATTGTGATAATTTGATTACTTTATGTTCATGGTGTAAAGTTATACTGAGATAATGATTTCTTCTCAGTTGAGCCCCAAGACTTCATGAAAATTTGCAAAATGATAGCCAACTAGTTCTTTTTTTTCCTTCTGATGACTGGATTCTTATTTCTTGGTACCATTTTAATATTTAAGGTGACTTTTCGAAAAATTTTGAAGTGTAAAGTTATACTGCGATAACGATTTCTTCTCAATTGAGCCTTGAGACTTCATGAAAATTAGCAAAATGATAGCCAACTAGTTCTCTTTTTTCCTTCTGCTGACTAAATTTTTATTTCTTGGTACAATTTTTAATATTTGAGGTGACCTTTTAAAAAATTTTGAGCTTGCAGCTCTATGTATGGAAGCTGAATGACGGTCTCCACAGGATAAATACTGTTATCCATCAAAAATGTAGTGAGTGAAAATATCAGTTCTGTCTTCTTTTCTCTCTTTCAGACAACTGAAGTTATATGTAGCGCAAGCTGATAACCATGGGCCAGCCTAGTCTGGTTTTTATCGACACATACCTCATTAAAATAGCTGTGTAGAGCTTCAAAGTTCCACCTCTTGGAGTAATGAGCATTGTACTTTAAAATGGCATCCTAAGGAAAAAAAAAGAAGAGGTAATTACAAGAAAAAATATCAACTACTTAGAGATCAAACTGCCTCTTAAAAGTTTCTACTGGAACTGCAGTGCTGGGTCAGTGCGTGAGGTATAGCAACCTTGCCAGAAAGAAGAGAGGTATTGTGTAAGTATTTGTTGATACTGTGGGGATTAAGAATGCTGATTTAAAATTTTCATTCTAGAGTTTCACAGTTTTCCAAACTGAATAGATGCAGAGGAAGGATGCAGACTACTTTATGTTGCTTTTAAAGAATGATTACAGAGATTTAAAGGTGGATCATTTTCACATTACAAAGGTGTTCAGAGACCCAAAGAAGTGTCAGAAATTTCCTATATGTATCTCAGAGCTGGGTCAATATACCCGGAAAATTTCTGACACTTTTTAGGCTTTTCTAGATAAACTTGCTTTGCTGACACTGTACAAATCACTAAATTTATGCAAAATATCCTTTTCTTGAACATTTACTTCATTCAAGGAGCTTACCTGTAGCTCAACTGAGTTTGTGATTGATCCCAACAAAGTTGCTTCTATCAGTTCCCATCTATTTTGAATAATTTTCTTTTCACAATTCTGAAAATACAGACAAAAAAGTTGAAGGTAATGTTTAAGTCTGGGTTCCTTTTATAAACTGAGAATCATTAAACCTTTCACCCCTTTGATCTAACATCTTATTTTCCTTACAAATGGCAACCTGAGTGTTCAGCAATTCCTTCTGCTTGAGTGAAAGTTTTGTAAATTTGGTGTTGAATCCCTCTTCCACTCAGGTTAACAAATTTCTTCACTCTTACCATTTATCCAGTATCATGGCTACTGCTTTGGATACCACAGAATAATGCTGTTCAGAACAAGCCATTTGTATTGCAAGAATAAAGTGTTAGTCCAACACAGGTTACCCAAACTACCTATGTCTCAAATACTAATTACCTTGAGAAGGTTTTTCAACTGTTTCACTCCCAAGATCTCACTAGCAATTCTCCTTCCTGTTTGCCATACAATTCTTATCATGTTAAATCAGAGAATGTGGTATTGGATCAATTTTTAATCTCCTTGTTGGTATTTTTTTTTATTCTCATCACTTGTCTGCTTGACATCGTGTTGAAATTGTGTTGATATTGTTAAGAAAAATTCTGTCTTGGTCCTTTATGGGAGTTTAAAGTTGAAAATACTAGTTTGCAGACTGATGCTCAAAGAAACTGACTGATCACTGCTGATATCCCAGTTATAAAGAAGAATTGTTTGCTCTGATAGTTTTCTTTGACAATATTTGCATCTTAATTAGTCACTACCCTAACTCTCTTTTACTTGTCTGCTTGGCTATAAACTAATGCTGTGAGGAAAAATTAGACAATGATCACCTGTCCTGGGTAAAGGTTTTCTCTTGAGCAAGGCATCCGTACATGGTTCTTATCCCATTTGTCTCTAGAGGGAAATCACAGAAACAACTTGATTATTAACCCTTTCACTCCCAAAGATCTCATTAGTAATTCTCCTTACTTTCTTCTGTATGATTCCTATGATGTCAGGTCAGAAAATTAGTATTGGATTAACTAATAATCCCCTAATTGATATTTTTCTTGATTCTCAACACTTGTTTGCTTGATCTTGTATTGATATTGTAAGGAGAAATTCTGCCTTGGTCAACCATGTGAGTAAAAGGTTTAAATGTTATAAGTGCAGAAACTAGTCAGGAGTATTACAGATTGTCTCAAAGAGGGATATACATTAAGCAGGCTGAATAAAGAAAATTAAAATCCACTGCAATAAACTTTAATTCAATTCCTATGAAGAAAAAAAGTTTTAGACCAGCTGTCATCTTAAAAATTCGAGGCAAACAAATAGTTAGAACTATTAGTTAACCCTTTAATTCCCACATCAAATTTGTAATTCTCCTTGCTGTCAACCATACAATTTTTGTAATGTTAGATCAGAGAATTTAGTATTGGATCAACTAATTATATATCCCCAAATTGGTATTTTTCTTTGTTCTCATCCCTTCACTTAATAAGATAACAAAGCTTAACTGTAGATTTCTCATATCAAATAAAAAATATACCTGTAGTTTTTGTGAGAGGGTTTTGGAGGTTCAGCAAAATCATTTGAAAGGGAAGGCTGAAAAAAAAACATGAACACAACCATAAGTTAGGAAAAATAAATAAAAAAAAAATCTCCCTCACACACACATGCACTTGCAGCATCAAAAGTCTTTTTTTATCATCATGATGTAAATTGCAGTGTTTTACAAGGATTACCAGCTCTGAGGATGGCTGTGACTGAATTTGTGTAACTTAATTTGCTAATTTTTTGAGGGTTTTGATATCACTAATAAGCTGCTGACAAGTCACTTGCCTTTTGCACCACAAATTTTCTCATATTAAGGCACTCTATGAGTTAAAAGTTATGCCCATTGTTTGTTTGTGCTATACCTAATTCAAAAATTGTTTTTCATCTTGAGCCATATTGCCCACATGCTTTACAATTTTTTTTGTGGATTGTGGACCTTTTTTTTCGATCATTGATAATGTTGACTTTTCTTGTCAGTTAAAGCCTATGGTGTTTATACAATAAACAATATGTAATACATGGTTGCTTATGGATGTAGAATTTCTTTCTTTTGTGATATCAAGTTGCACACTTCAAGAGAAATTCCATATCTTCAAGCAACCACATTTCATATTCAATTCATTTAAGGCAAGAATGAGTCCACTTACTCTGACTAATACTGTGTGGCCAGGTTGTGGATCTAGTGGCGGTAATGGAGGGGAACATGAAGGAATTCTGTTCAGGCTTTGAAGAGAACATCCCTGCAAGTGAGATTAAAACAGCAAACTTGGATGTCGCGATAATCTTCATGAAAAAGTTAAAAAGAAAATTGAAATTGAAATTAAATCTGTTTTTATATACAAGGATTATTCCTAAATTTCATCTGAGATAAAGAATTATCCAGTTAATACAGAGCATCCTTACTGGAAACCCTACAAACATACTAGCTGCTGTGTATATTGTAATCACAGCTACTACAAATAACCATGTTTTAGTCACTGCTATAGAAGTATTGGTAAGAGTAAGTTGCTATGACTGGATCATGCTGGAAAAACTAAACTCACAAAAAAGAGCTTAAAGGGTAAAAAATTATGGGCAGAGGAATGATTTATTAAAAGAGACATATGCTTGAATTACTCTTCAAATCACAAACTGCAGTAAGCTGTCAATCGTTTTATTGTAAAATTATTTTTGATGGCCAAAATAAAAACCAAAATGCTTTTTCTGGAGCAAATTCCTCTTTAAAATAATAAAAAATGGCATTTATGCTGAATGTCATAAAGAAAGTAATACTTATTAAACGAATTCCAACCATTCAGAGCACACCCGTCCTATATACACAGTCATAAATTTACCCCTGAGACAAATCTTTCTGTGGTCTGAATGGATGGTACCTCAAGTGGAACAGGCACAGGACTAGGTGAACTGAAAAAAAAGAAACTTATGTATTAAACATTTTCAATGAATGGATTAAGTGGTGTACTTGCACATACAGTGCATTTTCTTAAACAAGGGTATTTAGAAATTGAAAGCAAATCAGAGGTCAGAGTTGACACAGTAGGGATTTAACTCTTAAACCCCTGAGAGTGACTAATATCTAATTCGTTATGACAATATCACCCATGAATTACACATTAAGGTCAGCAGAATCAAGGATATGGTCACCAACTAATTTTTAAACAAGTCTCCTTTTCAGTGTTGTAAGAAATGTAGGGAGAACAGCAAGGAGAATATGCATACTGATGTTGGGGTATAAGTGGCTAGGATAAATCTTCAGAGTACTTTTTCAATATTTTGGCAAGTTGCCAGAAAAGTTAGCTATACCATTTAATGTTCATGTATTTATTTCTTGGTATAAGAGAGGCACTAAAACTACGATAAAATTTGACTGTTACAATACTAACTCTGTGAATATTATAGGAGAATCATCAAAGCTGACAAGGTTGTCATCATTATCACTTAATTCATCTTTACTTCCACCTTCAACGACCATGTCTGAACTTGCTGTAGATGTTGCTGACGCACAGGGTGTGTTTGAAGCACCCCTGAAAAGATAGGGATAGTAGTTCATTATCAAACATAGCAAGTAGATTGCTGAATATTTCTAGACAAGCAAATACATATATACCTGAGGAAAAGAATGAAACTAAAATCACTGCATTGCCTTTATAAGCACCTGTTCTTTGGGAGTATGCTGGAAAATCCAAAATCAGTAAAAAAGGCAGACAAATTTTTATGTGTCTCCTGCCTTGAGCCCATTTCTCTAAATTGCTCTGCTCTGGTTTACCATATCTCCTCAAATAAGTGCTCAAGCTCTAATGAGCCAAATATCTGCCCACCCCCTGAGCCAAAACTTTGAACAAGCACCCTCCTTCCGCATTTCTTATTTATAAATAGCAGGGTTATAAGGAAAACCTGTTCTTATTGTCACTTAATTCACAACTTTTTAAGCTTCAACTAAGGTGAAGTCAGCACAGGAGAATAGCTTCTTGTTTGTTCCAGTTATTTCTATCTCCATGTGCTTGTAGAGTTCCTTGATGTGCTTTTTCTTTTCCTTGATATTTGTTATCCTTAAAGCTGCGCTAACTTAATATTTAATTGAGTGTCCTCCTTCCAATAAGCACCTCCACTTTCAGCTGAGGGGGGGGGGGGGGGGCACTTATTCAAGGAAATATATAGTAATTGAACACATCTGCTTAAGAAAAACCAAAATCTCAGAACTAAATTACACAGAGATGAAAACTAGACAAAAAGAAGAACTTATAGAGTGACCAGCACCTAATTTCTCCTTACAGATATACTGCTGAATCATTCATTAAGATCAAATGGGTTAAGAAAATAACGAATCAAGGAATTCTCTTTGTCAGTACCAAAGGAAATGTAAAGAAAAGATTATGAAGAATATGGATACTGATGTTAGGATGTGAAGGGTTAAGGCATTTAACAGACATACCTCCTTTTTTCTGCAGCATCAGCCAAAAGAGCCCTTTTCTTTCTAAGATCTTCTTCCTGATCACTAACCATCTCCAATGGAGATGAACTGTGTTGGAAGTTTTGCATTGGAAGCTTTTCTTTCTCATCTTTCAAGGGCAGAAAAGTGATGAAATGTAAGGTTAGTCATGTGAACAGCACATAAGGCGCAAACATGGGGTGTCAAAGAATATAAAATAACACAAATAGTGAAAAAACTCGTGAAAGAGTCTAAAAACTAGTAAATTAATACAGTTTCCCTGACAAATTTGCGAGGAGACCCTCGCCGAGATAACACTGAATAACACGAATGAAAGCCTCTTTAAACGTAAGCTTACACGAAGGCCATTTGATTGCCGTGAAAGCTCAAAAAGATACAATTTTAACTTAATTTACAGACTGATAATAGCTGTCACGAACAAGATATTTGTCTGATCATTTATTCCACTGATCTTCATTGAGTTCATTTTGCCTTCCAACAAATGGATTCCTGTACAAGAATTCAATTTGACGATTTCTGTTCATTTCTGTACGTACCAACAAGACTTTTTTTTAAAATCACTATACTTCATGTCGCCATCAGAAGCACGGAAAGAAGAGAGTGAATATTGATTGTAAGTCATTAATCATTCATTGTTGCATTCAATACCTTCAGGACACGTTTAGGTTCGTTTTGAAAACAGCTAAGTATCACTACAAAAAAGAAAAAAAATACAGATACTCTCGAAAACATCTGATTGCAATTATGATGTTTGTAACGAAAAGAAAAGGATTATTCAGATCAACAAAAGCAAATCTTAGAGTAGAGATCCTGAGAAAAATTATCTGGGTTTACATCGATCAGAGTTAAGATCTACCTGGGAGGTGAAGGGGCATCTTTGACATCATGGTCCGATGTCGTTTGAAACTCTCCTCGATGCTGGTTTGTTTGAGCCGTTTACGCTTTCGATCTGCATCGAACTTAATGCTCATTATTCCTACTAGGGTTCCAATGCATGAAGAGCAGGGACTAGTTGATTTGGCTCGCTGTCAAGGCATAACTTTCAAGGAATTCAAGAACAAATAACACAAAATCCGAAACTTGTACCCGAAAAAACTAAACTCTCCTCTGTCGGTCAATGCCTTCTTGGCCTGGATACTAAGTTTTTGCCATGAGAGACCTGGTTACCAAGCGCCCTGATTAAGTTGTTCAAAATGGCGGCTTCTTGAGAAGGATTTTGGCCGAAAAATTATACGAAGAGGAAAAAACATGGATGATAGATTGAAGAAGATGAAAGAAAAGTCGAAGCTTCGACGACAACTTCTTGCGCAACAGGTAAAATGTGCTCAACTTTTCCCTGCGAAATTGTGAAATAAGGTCATTTAATCATTGCCAAAAATGGGAAAGCTACTGTCTAAGTTTTAAGTGGCGAGGGATCAAGGAAAGATCAGTTGTGCATGCAATTAATCATTTCATATCCATCCTGGGCTGAAACGCAAATCGAGTGTGCCAAATTTAGTCAAACTTTGGTGATCACTGGCGTGAAATTTTGTGTCTATATCCTATTAGACGTATTGGTGTGTGTTATTAGTAGTGATATTCGCTGAGTATTTTTACGAGTTGTGCCGTGACGATACATTTCTCATTAGGCGGGAAATGTAAAGCGGATAGAGAAGCGTAGTGTACGCAGTCGACTGGTTAAACAGGTCTTTTGCAGTACAAGACGACTAACTGTACAAATAAACATATAATATTGCAGGATATTTGTACTCTACTTTGTGCTGTTGGATAATAAATGTGTTAATCTTTCTTGCGCGATTTTGTTAAAATGTTACACTCCTTACATTTTGGAGCATGCTGGGTTGCCTTTTTTTGAGATGTGGTGACATCCCGGGATAGGCTGGGTTAGGAGGGGTACTTATGCCATATTTTGATGTGTTTGTTTTGGAGGACTGGAAACACTGACTCCATTGAGTCCAAATACTTTAAATTAAAACTATCCTGGGCAGAATTAAATGAGATCCTTTATTTTCACCCAAGTTCAGGACAAGAATGGAAAAAACCTTTTTGATGTTAAACAAACCAAGAAAAATACTGTACATCACTCTTGTGATGTATAAATGACATATGCTATACTGCTGGCCACATCTCTCTCCATTTTAATGAGCAAAATTGCTACCTCTAAACCCAACTTAAACCGTGGAAGCCATTTTGAAGGTTTGTGTGTCATGGGAAGAGAGCAAATTTATAACTTTAAAGAAAGCAGAAGGAGAATAGTCTCACAGATATGTATATCTCACGCCAACTGAAGACCAAGACTAGACATGCTGTAAGACTATAACTAAAACATCACAGCTAGTCACATGGTAACTGGTCAAGTCACATGAAAGTCATCTTGCCAGAAGTCATTTCACCTGGAATGGCAACTTGACTGTAAACCAGCCATGTGACTTGGAAAGATAGGTCACCCAGAAGAGCAACTTTCTTGCCAATTTAAGCTATGAATACTTCTTATGTCTATGGCAACCAAAGTTGTCACAGCATGGAGTGCTGCATCCAGGGGAGTACCATGCATCTTGGTACTCCTTCTTATCTGTGCTGTCAATCATGAAATGTACATTCTGGTGATTTAGCTTGGTGCATCAGGAGGTGATTCCATTGGAGAACTACTGACCAGTAGAGAGGAACAAGAAAGCAAACGGCTCAAGTTCACAGGAGAACAGAGGGATGACACACATCAATCTGGAGGTTATCCAAAAGCCTCAGACATTGCTTTGCCTGGTGTCCCTGCAGGTCCAACCAAGGTTGGTTATTGGAATATTTTACATATGACTAGGAGCTCTTAAAAAAAGGAAAAAATATTAGTAGCAGGGGGCATTAATTTTTTAAATTATATCTACCAAATCACTCACAATGAATCTCTTGTAGATATTATGTCAAACAGAAACATGCATGGTTTCAATGTCTTCCTCATATAGTACACATTTCCAAAAATGGTCAAGATTAGATTTTGATTTTCCAGGTGTTGATATCAAGAGAAAAGAAAAGAGAAGGTAAAAGCATTGCACAAGAGAATACTGAAGACTCAGAAAACGTAAGTCATGCTTAGATTGTTTGACCCTTTCAGTCCTATATTTCTCATTTCTGACTGCAATACAGTTCCTTGTATATTGGACAAGGGAATTTGGTGTTAGAACAATAGAATTCCCTCTTGCTGATAAACTTGTCTTTTCTCCGTACCTGTTTGCAAGATAACATATTGTAATGGTAAGGACAATTTACGAGTTAATCACTTCTGGGAATTGAAGGGTGAACTATAGTCTACAGGAGACATAACTGGTTTCTTTATGAATGTGGAACCATTGCTAATGGAAAAATATTTTTGATGACTAAAAATTTACTTTAGTAAAGAATATTGTTTTGGGAAAAGTAAAAAGGATTGCTTAGCCTTCTGTCAGCCTGTTTCTTTTGAAATGAACAGGCTTTGATTGCAGCTGAAAAAATGCTCCACTTCCTGGTTGTTTGAAGGGCAGATAACTCTATCCCAAGGATAAATCACTATCCAGTGGATAAGTGTTAACAGAATGTACTACACTATCCAACTGATAGAGATTTATATAGTGGATAGTGTTATCCTCTATTTACACAACTGCAGCTAGTATCTGTCATGGTATGTACATTTAAAAGAGGTTAATCAAGGGACACTTCTTGTGCTCTCCAAAACTGTCCCTTGAATTATAATACAATCACATCACATTATATTACAAGTCTACAAAAGTCAGTTAAAATGTTTCTATGGTGTTCTATGAAAATTACCTTAGGGCTTTTTTTGTTTTGTAGTTGTGCAGTGTGAAGTTGATAGCTCAATCATTTTAACCTTCATCTATTTAGAATAAAGACGACTATGAAGGGGAAGATGTTGAGGAAGTTGTGTACAAAGATTCCAGCCACTTCTTGAAGGTACATAATGAATATTACTTTTAGACTCTTAAACAAGAAAAGAAGTGTACTTAGATGCATATCTTCAAGCTCTGTGGACATTAGATTGAACAAAACTGTAGAATACATGTATATGAAAAGGTGTGCAAACTTACAAATTAACTTTTTTTTAACTTGAAAGTAATGTTTTTGAAAATGTTCACTTTGCAGACTTGGTTACATAGAGGTGTTATTAAACTCATAACCTTAAGTGTAAAAAAAACTTAATCTTGAACAAGTGGGACAAGTTGAATTTTTTTACAGTTTGGCTCATTCAAATGACATTGACCCTCTTGACATGGGTAAATTTATTTTGATGTATTTATCAGAAGTTTTTGCCTGATTGTAATAAACTTTTTTTCAAATTTCAGGGAACACAAAGTGCCAACCCTCACAATGATTACTGTCAGCACTTTGTTGACACAGGACAGAGGCCTCATAATTTCATCCGAGATGTGGGTGGGTAGTTTTTTTGAATGAAATGTCTGATTTTGCCTTAGTAAGGTGGCAAGACTACTGATTTAAAACTCACTATTTGGTAACCTTTCTAGAAATAGAGGTTAACTTGTTAGAAAAAATGCTGACTGACTCTTACAGTAAAGAAAAAGGGGAAATATTTATTCAAAGTAAACAATGGTACATGCAATTAGATGTTTTAAACATAAATTTCTATGTGAGGTGCATTTATGGCCATCAGAACCAAGGAATAAAAACATTGCAACTTGCAACAGGACTAGGGAACAGATGGTAACAAAAATGGTTAGAGCTTGGAAGATGGCAGGCCCAGTGTTCCAACCCCTTTCTGAAGAGTCACAGACCTTAATTCTTTTTACTCATTTTGAGCAGCGCTGGCTAAACACTTTTCATGACCAAATACAGTTTTTATGTGACTGGTTTGGGGGAGGTTTGTAGATGATGCAGGACTGTAAACGTACAGGAATACATGAAAAAGGCGTAGTGTTGTCAAGAACAAATGGTGTTATGTTCTGTGTTTTAGGACTTGCTGATAGGTTTGAAGAATATCCTAAACTCAGGGAACTTATCAGACTTAAGGTAACACTATGAGTGCTATTGGGTTGACTTTTTCCTAAGTATATTCAGATGTACCACACTTAATTCTTTTAAAAAGAAAAAAAATTGTATGAATCAATGGGTGTGGCAATTAAAATGCTTGAATTGCTCTGATTATTTTTTTTTTCATCTTTCCCTGCTTTTAGTGAAACTTACTGTCAATTTATAAATAAGTTTTGAGAACTTGGTAATAGATCAAGATGACAACTTCAACCTGATAAGTTTGAATATTCTCATTACCTGTTTGCCGAATAATGTATGGATATTATAGGGAGAAGTTACATGTTAATCACTTCAGGGAGTTAAAGGGTTAAGTTCTACATCATAACTAGGTCTTATAGATTTGGATTTCTGTAGTGGATCAATTTTTTAGGGTGTTGATGTTTTTGTAATTATATCTCATTTAATCATCTTTTAGGATGAGATCATTTCAGAAAGAGCTACTCCCCCAATGTAAGTAATGGTGGTATATCATCATAACAGAGGCATGGTTTATGGTGTGACTTATAGACACAAGGGGAAGTTTTTGTGGTTAGGAATCAAGGTTGCAAGTGGGTGAATTGAAGTCCAACTTTTACCTCCCGTGATCTGCTAGTAGTGGGTAATTTGGTCTTATTGACTGAGTTGATGACATAAATTGGCCACTTTAAAGAGTTTCAAAGCTGACATTTCATTAGAGTACTGTGATGAAGGCCTAATGCTCAAAATGTCACTTTTGTTCCTCTTTATTGTGGCCAATTTAGGTTTAATGGTCAACTCAGTTGATAATACCAAATCACCCTTTTATACTCTCGCACTGACATAGCACCTCAGTTTTCTTTAGAAACTTACCCCCTTTATTCATCTGCTGGTAATTGTTCTCCTTACTGAATCCTTTTCTTGTTAATTATTTGCAAAGAGATGAATCTTTTTTTTTTCTTGTTTTTTTTTAATTCATGTGCCAGTTTTTGATTATATATTTTAAGGTATCTTCAGTGTGACTTGGATATGTTTGATCTTGATGACCTTGAATGTAAGTTTGACGTGCTGTACATTGACCCACCCCTAGAGGAATATCAACGACGTGCTGCTGGTACTACCTTCAACTGGAAACCGTGGACCTGGGATGAGGTTAGTTGTATGCCTACGTTTGTAAAACTTTAAGGGCTCAGTGTTTGAAGCTGAGTGGCCTACAACTGATGCTGATCAGGAAGCTCATTACAACTTCTGTGGTGTAATGTTATGAGGTGTCTGTATTCTACCTTAGATGGCAGTAACCCCCCCCCCCCCCCAAATTATTTGGGCATTAGCCCTTGGTCATTTGCTTGGACAAAAGGCTAACTAAAGGCTTAAAATGTCAGCATTAGAAACTCTTTACAATGGTCCATTTACATTATGCAGTTAATAAAACCAAACTCTCTTGTAATAGCTCCCACCTGTAGAGCACTAACAGTCAGCTTAACCCTTTAACTCCCAGATCACATTTGTAATTTTCCTTACTGCCAACCATACAATTCTTATAATGTTAGCTCAGAGAATTGAGTATTGGATCAACTAATTATCCCGGGCCCAAATTGTTATTTTTCTTTATTCTCATCACTTATCTGATTGATATTGTATTGATATTATAAGGAGAAATTCTGTCTTGGTTACTCATGGGAGTTAAAGGGTTAAAAACTCTAATGCAGTAGCCAATTTCCATCATCAACTCAAGTAATGAAACCAAACCATCTTGTTATGACTTCCACTGATGTAGCATCACATTTTTAGAAACTTGCCCCCCTCCCTCAGAATTATGTCAAGCTTCTCAGTCAGTTCATTGGTACACTTTTGAAGACAGTGCTTTCAATAAGACCTGCCACCTGTCAGGGCTCTGTTGGGAATTCTGTTGAGAATTGCTGCGTATACTTATTCAAGTATTCAAGTCAAATTTTCAGAACCAAAAAGTAAAAAACTTAAAAAATAATAGTAAATTTTAATTAGCATTTGTAGTATTCACCTTATTTATTTGTCAAATTCTGTGGTCTTTGATGGTTACTTGTAGGTTCATTCTTTTGCTGGCAGTTTTCTTTTTCTGCTTGTTTTGCGTGTTCTACATATATGTTAATTCATCATGCTTGAAGTAGATGTACACATTGTTGGCTGCTTAAAATAAGTTTCAAGCAATTTTGAGCTGAACTTAAATCATCAAGTATTTTTGGACAAATAAAACAACTGTACAATACTTTTTCTTGACTGTTAGTTAGAAAAAAATTGAAAATCAAAATTGTCAAATAGCATACTTATTGATAAAACACAGATCAAATTTGGAACTTTTTTGAAAACTAAGAGGTTTTAAGAGTTTGCATTAAAAACGCTCACCCAAGGCTCAGCTGCATCTAGAGAGGAACAAAACAGAAAATGAACACTTAGCATTTAACCTTTCATTAAAAAATAAAAGCTTGCATTTGTTGTGAAAAGCAGAAAAGACCATGTTCTTATAGTTACTGGTAAGCCAGTACATGAGTAAGCGACTTTTCATTATTTTTCTGGAAGCAATCAGTGGCTCATCAATTGTTTACAATCTGATATGAAACATGAGCTGTGGGAATTTGTTAGCCATGAAAAGGACCATGAAATAACCCAGGGTTAGTATGAAATCTGATTTCAGATCTTAAAGCTTTGAAGGAAAATTCAGTAGAATTTTTTTTTCTACTATTTGATGATTGGATGCTCTAAAAAGAATAGATAAAATTATCCCTAAAGGCTTTTGAACATAAAATGAAAGAAACCTGGATTAGGATTTAATCTTGGGGCAGCACTAATTGGCCTTCAAACAACTGATCCCACTACATTAGCTGGACACCAGGTGTGGAATGGAAAATGGTATGTTCTTGTTTCTTTTGTGAAAGGGTTTTAATGGCTACTTCAGTTGATATTCTGGTTGCCTTGTTGCAGATTCTTAAGCTAGAAATAGAAAAAGTAGCTGCTCAGCGCTCATTCCTGTTTCTTTGGTGTGGCTCACATGAAGGACTTAATGAAGGGAGAAAGGTAAAAAATAAAAATATAAATATGTAGAAAATGATCAATTGTTGTCTTTTTGCGATGAAACATTTCGTAAAAGCATATTAAATATGTTGACAACATTTCAACATTTTGCTAATGTCATAATCAAGTCAAAGAGTGAAAGATAAAATGTTTAAATACTAAAAAGACAATAGGTATTTAAGGTTTTTTTTTTGACTTGATTGATGACCAGGTATTTTCATTGTTCTTCCATTGGGGGTTTTCTTTAAACCTGTTCCAACCCCCTTAGTATGTCTTTTGTTAACAGTGCCTAAAGAAATGGGGCTTTCGTCGTTGCGAGGACATTTGTTGGATTAAAACAAATAAAACCAATCCTGGAAACACAAAATACCTTGAACCTGATGCCATCTTTCAACACACTAAAGAACACTGTCTGATGGGGATAAAAGGAACTGTGAGAAGAAGTACTGATGGAGACTTCATTCATGCAAATGTGGATATTGATCTTATTATCACTGAAGAGGTAAATTGTCATTAGATAATAAAATAGAGTGGTGGAAATCTTGCAAGCTGTGGGCCTACATGGAAAATATCTTGATGTAGCATAGAGTTGATTCAGTCTGGTTGTCTCGGAATTCTTTTGGGCTGATAAATGTTACATTCACCTATTTGTTAAGCTGAATAACAAGGATGAAAAAGTCAAATAGGATTTAACATGAAATGAAAAGTACATTGATTTCTTGCATTTGGACTGTGATATGAAAAGCTGGGATGTTATAATTTCATGTTTTTGTTCACTATTCACTGTTCATTATTAACTGCTCTTACTAATTCTTAGAGAATGGAATGGCATGTGTTCCACATAAACATATGCCGTAAGATGGAGACTAACATAATTATGATGACACCCCTATCCCCTTTTAAATTTTTCTGGAAGCATATTATTACTATTATTAGTAATAATTTAATTATTTATTAAGTAGTGTAAGTTGAGAGTTCTTGAAGGAAATAATTAATTGTACCATCCATTTCCAGCCTGAACTTGGGAGCACAGAAAAACCAACTGAGATATTTCACATAATGGAGCATTTCTGCCTAGGAAGACGTCGGCTTCACCTGTTTGCTGTTGATGATACCCTAAGACCAGGTAACATTTCAATAATCTTTTTCCAGTACTTGTACTAAATAAATGTTTTTTTTCTAAATACAGCTGCAATATTTATCGGATTTAAAAGAAACCACAAGCCTCTACACTGACTACATTGTAGTTTACACCAATTTTATGATTAAGGAACAGAAATTTTTTTGGTTTGTAGTGAGTGTGAGACAAAGAAAAATTTTGAGTCCTCATGAGGAAGTGATTTTCAGACCTTGGGATTCCATGCTCATGCTCTACCACTGAGCCACAGAGAATCTGTGGTGAGCTGGGTTTATACATTACCTTGTGTGTAAAGATATTAACCCTTTCACTCCCAAGATCTCTTTAGTAATTCTCATTACTGTCTGCCCTATGATTCTTATGATGTTACTTCTGAGAATTTGGTTTTAGATCAAGTTATAATGCCCTAATTGATTTTTTCCCCTATTCTTGTCACTTGTGTGCTTGTTACTGTTATGATATTGTTAGAAGACACTCAATGGAGTTAAGAAATATGGTAATTTCTTAGCTTGGTAATGAAATACATAAAATGTTTCTTTATCTTGTGACAGGCATGGGAAAAGGAAAAAATTCGGAGTTTTGATAACTAATTTTCTGTTTCTATTTTGTGTTTGCTAGGCTGGCTATCTGTGGGCCCCAGTCTTTCAAGTTCAAACTTCTCTGCTGATTTGTACAACTCGTATTTTTCCAGTGGACCAGAAGACCTTATTGTGGGCAGCACACAAGAAATTGAGACTCTTAGACCTAAATCTCCCACAGGAAAACACAAGGGAGATGCTGGAGGACGTGGGGGTGGTAATGTGGCCACCAGGGGAGGGCCTGGTGCTCGGGGAAGGGGCATGGTTCGTGGGGGGATGATGAGGGGAGCAGGATTTCAAGGGAGGGGTGGGAGGGGTTTTGTGAGCTTTTCTGTAAGATAGTTAGGATTCATTTAAACAAATAAAGCATCTGAAAAGTATGTGAAAAATGTTAGCCCTCTCACACAATGTTTCATATGCTTTTCAATTGGTTCTCCAAGCCTAACTCTGAAGACCATTCACTTTAAAGCCTGGATAGCAATTTGTGGCCAATCTAATGCAGAATTTTGAACTCAGGCCTCCCAAGGTGATTCCTCAGTATTGCTCAGCGCATCCTGTACTGCACTTAAAAATGATGTAATCAGGTGAATAAGCATGTGTGCATTCTGAGAATACAGTGTTGGTTTTCAATCAGTGTAATAGGAAAAGAGGAAAGATGGTCTTTAGCTCTTGACCAAGCATGGTGACCTATACTTTTGTCCTCTTCAAATTGGAGAATTTGAAAAAGTCATCAAGGAGAAAAAAGATACAGCTAAAAGTGTGCCTGAAGCCTGTTTCTCGAGGATGCAAATTATCCCCTAGAAAGAATGATGTGAACATTTTGAGTCCATGTTGTTTAAAATTGCGTGATCTTTCCACAAGTTATGTACCAAGTTGTTCCATATGCTCAAGTTTTTACATTGAAAACAATGCTTCCAGTTACTTCAAAATGTACCGTAACTTGATGAAATGACATGCATCCTTAGTGTTAGTACAGACATAAATGGGGTAAGATTGGCCCATCATGTTTCTTAAACATGCAAGGTGACCTATCTGTTTTATTGTATTTTTTCAAAACAGACCTCATTAGGAAATATTTATCGAAAGTTTGCTAGATAACATTGAGGAATCACTTTGAGAAGCCCCCATGCATGAGAAACTAGGGGTAAAAAGATTCTTTATCTAACACTTGATCTTTTCTTTAAAAAAAAATGGAAGATGGAAAGGAAAAATGAAATATCAATCACCCTTCTTAGACTAGCTAACCATGGTGAAATTACAAAAGAAACCTGGCCAAGTGGTAATGATATTTATAACTTTTCCTTTCATGAAATAAAGCTACAATCACAGCAGCAATGTGTTGTTCAATTCTCATATCTGCAATTATATTCACCAGTTGAAGAAATGGTAATTTTTTGTTTCTGTGCCTGAGCTGTCATCCTGATTGTGACAAACTAGTTTGTCACAATTAATTAAAATTTATTTCTATGGTAAGGCCTACAATCAACACAAAACCAAATAAATTGTCAACCCAAAAAAGGGTTTGAGAAACTGCTCTTGAAATAAGATGAACTTGGAAACACTGGCTTTTACAATATTTTACAATATATTCAGATTTAAGTCTTTAGAAAGTGTTTGGACTGAAAGGTGATTCCTCAGTATTGCACTGCACATCTTGTCCTGCGCATAGTAATAATGTAATCAGGCTAAGACACAGGTGCACATTCTGAGAACATGGTACTGGTTTTCAATCAACAGGTATGATGGCCTTTCTTACAAGAGCACAGTGACCCACATTTTTTATGGCATAAATTTGCTGTACAAATTATTGGTATCCACTTTAAATTGGGGAGATGAAAAAAATTCTTTGAAGGGAAAAAAAAGACAAAGCCACAAGCTTGCATGAAGTCTGTTACTTGAGGATGCAAATTATTATGACCATGAATGGAATGACTTGAGAACGTTTTGAATCAATGTCATTTAACTTTGCATGATTTTCCCACATATTATATATCAAATTGTTCCATATGCATGAGACTTTCTACCTATCAAGGTATTTCAAAGTGTTAATGGATAGCAATACTTCTAGTCCCTTTAAGCCACAGAGATTAGAATAAGGTCTGGAAGGATGAGCCACTTGGCATTACCTGAAGAAAAGAAATAGAGACCCCAGAAGATACAAACATAAGCTGTTTATTATAAACTAACACACCAAACTAACAAGATACCCTTGTTTCATATCAAATAAACACTTTCAGGTTAGCAAAGTTACTTCATACAGAAGAGATGAACTACATCACCCTGAAAACAAGACAGACTGACATATTAAAAAAACCAAGACACCAACTTTACCATGGCAACATTACACTACAGTCCATTAAACATCCATCAACCCATCTTCAGTCACTGTGCTTTTCCAAGTCTTTTAAATGTTTACTCTGAATTTACCTCAAAATTTCCATCATTACAAAAGGTATAAAAAAGCTAACAAATACACAATATTAACAAAGTTTGAGCCATTAATTAACCAAATGAATTTTTCTCAAAAAGGTTTCATGATCAGTGTACATTTCCACTGCTCATAAATGGAGGTGGCCTCTCATGCCTCGACACATCTGAAAATGAAGATAATAAATAATTAATTACCAAATATTGCAACAAAAATAACAAATAAATAACCCTATGGATAAAACTGAAACATGTTGGACATAAAATGAATTTTTATACATGGACAGCTTTTAATTTGATATCTAGTTTGGAGAATAGACATGTTTAGTGTGTTGCTGGGCTTAAAATCCATTATTTTTTCTTAGAATAACAATTAGAATGTAGACACTTGATTGCAAAGGCCTTAACACCTAAAGAGCTTGAACCACAAATTATGAAACCCATAGACTATATGGGCAGTTTATGTATATTTACTGAATCAGTGATTCATTTTAGTCCTTATTTAGAGTGAAAAAATTCTTTTTGAAAGTTCTTTCATTTCCAAAATGCTTAGACAGTTTCTATCATTCACTGAGTGCAAGCGTTGCGGTTATCATAAAATTGTCTTTCTGATATTCATCCAACAAGAATTTGATGCTTCAACATCCACCTGCCAAGGGGCAGGGGATATTTGAGGGTAGGTGTTTGAACTTTTGAAGATTGGTTTATTAACACTCTGCCCCCCATGGCAAAAACTGCCTTCAAATGCCCCATCTAAGTGCTGGATCTACTGAAAAGAGTTGACACTACCAGTCACCCACTGTAGCAGGCAAGGTTCAAATTCTTCTCATCCTCAGGCACCAATAACAGTCAAGTGCCCATGGGTTGCTGAGGGGGGAGGAAGAGGATGTTGAAATCTTAAATTGATTGGTGCATTAGGCCTCACTGCCCATGATAAAAGTATCAAGGATGTCAACTTTTTCTGCAATCAAGTGTATACACCAAACTTAATGGAGACGGAAGGAAGACAATCAATGTAAACTGCACCGTATAATTCATCACTGTCAGGTTCTGATGTATGGCAAATGAGTGACAATTGATAATTGTGGACAACTAATTATTATTAGTTAACCCTTTAAACCCAAAGAATGACCAGCATGTGCATCCTCCTCTTAGTAATACCACTGAATCTTTCATTAAGATCATGAGAATAATAACAAAAATGTTTGCCAACTTAAGAAGCTTTCAATTGACTGATAAATGAACTCTCCTTGCCAGGAGAGTAAAATACCGATTGATAGGTTCTATATAGAGGAGAGTATGGAGTCTATTGATACTGTTGTTAGGATGTAAAGGATTAAGAACAAAAGTGTTAGTTCTGGTTGTTAAATTGTAGTAGTTAATGTAGATGAACTGTGTTGTGTTATGCATTGGCCTGAGCAATGAGAGTGGAAAACAGGAGAACACCATGAACGAAAAACAATGATAACTTGAAGTGAACTTTGTGATCAACAATTATGTTAGAACTGATTCAAACTACTTTGCCATAAGACAAGGAAAAAAACTAGAAAAATGATTCCTATTTTGGACATGGTATACATAAGACAAGTTAAAATTTTTTTCCTGGAGACATTAAATAACTTTAGCCTAGAGAGGACATCATCATTCTCTCTGGCTTCTTGAAAATGTAGAGGTTTTGCTTAAAACCAGTCCAATAAAATGGCCTGAGATCAAGAACTTAGTGCCCAATTTTCTATGGGTTTATTCTTTATTCAATCTCCTTATCATTGTTTCTTTTTTCAAGTACTTTACCAGAAAATTACTCATTAGAAAACTGGGGTGAATGAGAGGAAATAAAAACTATACTATAGCATAAGATGAACTCAACAACACAAGGTAGCTCTTAGTCTAACATGGATGTATTCTCTGACCAAGTTGAAAACATGATTGTGGATGGATTCAGGTTAAAATTCAATTATAAATCATTAAGTAATTTCCAATTACAAGGTGATTTCATACACAGGAGTTGAAACAATAAATAGAACACTTTCTGTTGGTGAATAATCAACTCAAATAAGGTTCAAATGTATGACATCCATTTAAAAAAATTCCAACAACATGTGAGTGAAGATTAACTCATGCAAGTCCCATGTCTGGAAAATTATTCTGACAGTGATTCACTGTCCTACAATACACACTAAATGAAATTATGATAAGTCAGAAGGATTTTCTGAAATGAATTTTTGCGAAACTTGATTAAATTATTCTGTTTATCACAACTAAAAACTCAGGAATATTCATAGAATGTAAGTGAAAGTTTCATATTTCAGCAGATCATGTGATTTCAGCCTATTTTAAATTTATCACTTAGGTAGAAATGTCTTATAAAAAAAAGCACCGGTTTACACCTTACAACTGACAAATTTGCTATTAAAAACAATTTTCTTAGCTGTAATCAGAATTTGCTCTTCCTGCAGGAACTGGGCTGTCCAACCTGTTTTCCACTCCTCTCTCTGTTCTCAGACTTATCAAATCAAAAATCTTACTCACAAAGCCACCTTCAGTCACCTTGAGCAGAGCCTGGGTAATATTGGTTGTTCCCATTAGGTGCTGACACACTAACACCTGGCTGTGGTGGAAGGCGGTAAGGAGGAGGTGCTCCCATGGGTGGTTCTGGTTCTGGTTCATATTCACGCTGACCTGGAGGGGGTTTCCTGAAGAGGAAACATGGAGAGCCTTACAGAGTTGCCAATAAGTTTTAAGTGGAACTGAATACTTAACTTACAAAGGACAGGTTAAGATGTGTGAAATTATTCCATAATCCTGGGCATGTTTACACCTGTAATCTGACTAAACAATGTAGCATACATGATAACAGCCTTAAACTTTACAGACGTTGACCTGCAATTCCAGACCTCTCCTAAAGTAAAGTTAATAATTCTGATGGACCAAAAAGCAATGGTGTTATTCTGATTCATAATAACCAACAAATTAAAGCTTCACTTACTGCTTGTAAGGTGTGGATGTCTCCTTGGGCTGTGGAACACGATCTGAACTGTCATGTACAGCATCACCATTTTGATGGGACAACTGTCTCAAACGGAAAGTTGCTCTCAGAATGGAGTCATGATGAGACAGCTGTGGTCTGCAAATAAACACATTTTAAAATTATTGTAAAAATTACCCTTAGCCCTGAGTCATTTCTAACACACTTTTAAAGAATGTCTGATCTGGATTGTGAGTGGATGCTGCAATGCATATGTTTCATAGCTTAACAATTTATAATAAGTAAAAACAGACTACCAAGGATGGAGAAACAGAGGAAATGAAAATGTGTCATAATCGTACTGAGACAGAACATTGTCAGATGAGTAATTTTTCTCATATCTATGGATGGCATTGTCACCAAAATTTTAATGTGACAAATCACAATTCAAGCTGTACATGGTTGTGTTAAATATTGAGTAAGGTATCACTTAAACCAGATGGAAAAAGGAATGAGAGGCAAAGATGGATACAACTGTACTGTAATCTAAAATCATCTGCTTATAAGGTGACATTGCTTGATTATTTTTCATGGTATACTGTTTTATAGCTTTCATTTATAACTTATATTTTAATGTACATTTGATAATGACACAGCAACACCTTAATTGGTCAAAATTACAAACCTTGGAGTTTCAGAATCCCTCTTTGGCCTAAAAGACAATGATGAAAATGAAATGTAGCTAACAAAGTGGCAATTTAAAATTTACCATTTAATAAACATTTGCTTGTGAATAGCAAACAATGGGCTGTACCACATGTAGGTGAATGAAAATTTTCCTCTAGGTGAAAAATGAACAACACTTGAGGTATTGTGAATTGTATCGAACTAAAGTTTACAAAATCATCCAAGATAATAGAGCAGTCTTGTACTGAGTACTGAAAGTAAATTCAGGATTGTATTAAATTGGTTTGCTTCCCTTTGCTCTGTGATTGGTCCAGTAGACTTCAGCCTCCTTCTCAACAAATCAGGTTCAAAACTAAAACCCCTTGCAACTTGGTCACTAAGAGCCTTTTCCTTAGCTTTAACCAGTTTGCGTGTTTTTACTTTGAGTTCTCATTCACTCCTGGTGGCATTTTTCTCTGTGCTGACTTTCTGCTGTGATCACTTATTTTACCACTGCAGAACATTACTTTAATTATTGTTTCCTGAATAGGACACTGAGTTTTTAACATGAACAAAATACAAAAACTTTTTTTTGGTTATCAGGATGTTCCACATGTGTTTTTTTTTACTTTTTTTTTTTCGGCTGTAAAGGTTATTGAATATTAACCCTTTGGAGATGTAATGGTTTTGGAAACGGATTAAACTACTTGGATACAACAACAAAGGTTTTTTCTCATGAAAAATGATAAGGAAAGACTCTAATACAGTCAAGTAACAGAAAATCAATGTGGCTACCCAGACTTAAGCTCACCTTCCTTCACGAAAGCAAAACATGATGATGGCTAGAATGATTGCTATGATAACAACAACAGCAAGCGGCAAGATCAGTATAAGGAGAAAATCACTTCCAAAGTCCCTGATGGAAGAGTCAATTACAGGTGCCACATATGTTGATTCATCAAATCCTTCTCCGCTGACCTCTGTTGTGGTGGTATTACTGACAACAACAGCTGTGTCATCCTTATCCATCTGTAAGGAAATACAATTGTAGGAGTGTTTTGAAACATTTTCTCACAAGCCTTCAATTAAAAGAAAATCTCAGTTTTGCACTAGGGAATTTCTCACTTGAAGTTTCTTATCATTTTCAGTGTTCTAGAGCATGTGAATAGAATGGAAATCTTTTACTAAACAATAAATTTTGATCAAAAAAAGTATCAAACCTCACCAATTTAAATTCACACCAGTCAATTTCAAAGGGTGGGAACTTGCTGTTGGATGAATTCCGTAACCCTGCACAGCCTCTGTGTTCTTGTTTGAGCACTTCATAAGTTGATGCACCCCCAACTGTGATATAGACTCTGCAAATGAGACAGTTTTTTTTTTTTTCTGTGAGTGGATATTCTGATTAAAAATTGAATAGGACACAAAAATTTCATTTTGGTCTCACATCATTTTATTTCTCCATAACAAAAAAATCTGAATTCTTTCCATGTTTATTCTCTAAATCTAACAAACACTATTTTCATTTGGTAGAATAGAACCAGGTTATCTAATTTTTCAATTTATATGATGCTCATAGCAGTGGCATTCAAATTTTATCCAGATTTATCGAGAAAAAACTGAATAAGTCAGAGAATTCTCTCTCCATTACACAAAATTTCAGGCTAAATTTTGATCCATGGCACTATTTTTCATTCAGATACAAAGAGTATTCTCCTGTACCTTCAGGCTATTCTCTTGCTCCTTTTTTTATATTCCCAAATGAAGACTCCTAAATATTTTATTTTTGGATGGCCATTTCCTAAAAGTCCTACCCCTCTTTCTGTGGTGGAATTGGCACCCTGCCTTTTCTGTCCAGTTTTGACTCCACAGCTGTAACTTTCACTCCACCAGGTTGTGGCTGCCAAATCTGCTTCACCTTTTCCACAAAGTTTACACTTTCCTTTCTCTCCAGGAATTCATCAATACTTCTGTTTTTTACAAGAAACTCTGCCTGGTAACGTGGAATATCTGTAATTTAAATTCATAGATTAGAATGATTAGCCTTTGAGTGTTAAGAAAGGCTCTGTATTTAAATCATTTAGGGTTGCGAGAATTTGTTTCTTGATATGTAGGTTAAGTTTTTTACTCAAAGAGCTTCATTCCTATCTTAGCAGTATGCAGGTAGTTTGTCCCCATAGACCTAGTCAAACTGCCTAGCGTGCCACAAATCTCCTATAGCTAAATGGTAGAGCATCCAAACTACTAATCCAAAGGTCATCAGTCTGACATCTATTAGGAGCACTCAGTCCTATTTCTTACTGAGTATGCTTGTGTTACTCACTGAATAACATCTTTCAGCTTCATGGTTGTTGGATTTTAAAGAATTTCTTAGAGTAACATGGCACCCCCTTTTCTTTTTATGATAGAAAGTACAATTTTAAGTGACTCTCAATCTCTTCACAGATCAAGTTTTTCCTTTGAGGTACAACTCCAAAATCAACATGACAAATTCAATACCCCAAAACAATTAAAAATTGGCATTTTTTATCTAATAGACTGAAAACAAATCAAGTCAAGAAGTTAAACTTAAATATGTGTTCAATACACAATACTATCTTGATTCTAGTTACCATCTCAAACAACTTGAAGTGAAGATTTGAAAAGTCACAAATTAAGGTTCCAAGACCATCACTTTCTAATTGTTCTACACTTAGTCATTAAGTAAATTTTAATTTGAAAGTGGCATAAATAGTGCAAACCTTTTGATTTATCAATGTTAATAACAACATCTTGTCTTTTAGTTGTGTAGTCTGTTTTATTCCATGCAGTAACCTTAAGGAAAAGTGGTAAAAAATAAATATCAGTGTTAACATATGAACTACGTAATGATCACCCTTGCAGGTCACCAACAATTATTAGTGCAAATAACAATAATATAATTATAAATTTTCAATGGAACAATGACCCTAGTTATAGGAAGAAAATTTAAAATCAAAGTCCCATAAATTTAATGCTCAGAGCCAAACTCTCCAACTCCACTCCCCAGAATAACTTACACATTTTCAAGACCTCCAGGCAAGAAATTCCTGAGAGAGAGGAGCACATTAACTTATGAGTGGAGAGAGGGGACAGTAAGGGGTGTGTTACAGGGCACGTGTTGGGTGACCAGGGGCTCTTTGGAAAGAGGGGCTTGTTAGAGTAAAAGGTAATCTAACAAACTCAATCTTGACAATAAAAACACCACACATTCTTTTTCACTCTGACTACTGAAATTGTCTTACCTCCAAAACAACTTGAATGGACACATCACGCCCAGGAGTACCATAAATAAATGCTCTGTCTGAAGGCTCACGCTGTTCAAGGCGTAACCAAGTGGGAAGGTCAGGAGATCCTGATTTGGAAGCTATAAACTTTACAGGATCAGCTGGAAGTAAAAGATGATCATCAATCAGTTCATCTAACTATGAGTATTACTTTAATTGAAAGAAGATGTTCAAACAATAAATCAATGTCATTCAGGGTTGACTCCTGAAGAACTGTAGAAACAGAAAAACAGTATCATGTTATGAGAGAGTATTCTCCATGTCTGATTAAAGAATAGTTCAAGTTGTCAAAATTTAGTCAGAAAATTCAATACAGCAACAGGAGGATTTACTGTTATCCACTGTATAACGAACAACTTGGTAATTTTCTCATTTTTGTTAGGAGTCCTTACACAATATCAGTTGTTTTTTTAGTGGACAGTTTAGGGTTTCTTTATGAAAAAGCATCATTGTTCTATTCTGTGAACTTGTTTGAAAACTTGATAATTAAATAATTTATGTGCTAGACTTTGAAATGGAAATCCTAGTTTCAGCCAAGACCACAGTGACAAAGTGTTTGGTTGAGTCAACATTTCTCATAGCGCCTCTTTTCTGGTTATACCAGAATAGAAGTCATACAGCAGCAATACTGAGACCAACACTGCCAATTAACAGGGTGATACTCTATATATAATATTATATAAAAAAATAATCAGTGTAAAATCAAGTGATTCAACACAATAAGAGAGCTGTCAATTGAAGTGACATCACATAATGGAAAGTGTGAAAAATTCTAAGGAAAACTATATCAATAATTTTGTAATTGGACAAAATGGACCATTTCTGTAGAGTGCTCATTGCCCTGTGAAAAAAACACCAAGGGCAACTGTCCAAGAGTTCCCCTCTCAAGCACAGAGTATTTAAGGGTTTTCACTAGACTGACACTATTCCTTAGTCAACCCAAAACATTGAACCAAAGCTAAATTATAGTTTGAAGGACTGAGCTTGCAAACTCTTTTGTACATAAATGTGAACAAAATTATTAATAATAGAGTCAAGATGGATAATAATTGCATTTTGTAGTAATCAACAAAAAGCTCTACTTTTTATCTCAAGCAACACACAAGTATAGCTTACTAAAGTTAAATACATCACATCGATTTTGTGACAATAATCTTACTTTTCCTCAGACCTGAAAAAAAATATTACCATCATTCTACCATGAAATTGTGAACACTTACAAGGACTTGAACTAAAACCTTGGAAAAGAAGTTCTTTTTGAAGAAATATTCCAACCGTAGCATCAACAGTGATATTGACTGCTACACATAATTGCATGCACATCAACAGAACACCTGTAAAAAAGATATTAGATGAGCATGTGTGAATGCAATATCCTTAATGAAGGATATCACTTTGTGAAGGATTATGGATACTGTGAAGTTATATGAGGTGATCTTAAGTCTAAAAATTTTCACGTTTTGCCACGAGACTTTTTTTGGAGAACTTGCTCATGAAAATACAACTTAAAATGAATAAAATTTATCCACATTTCTCATATTAATTGTGATCAAGTATAAGTAAGTATATTTCTGTACGATCCATTCAAAAAAGATTTTGTATTCAAGACAAAATTAATTGTACGAGTGTACATTAACTAGGTCTTACATTTATGTAGCTAAAATGTGACCACTATTGACAGTATACTTAGAGAGATCAAAGTTGGGAAAGAACTCTAGGTAAGAAATGAAGATAAAAACGAGAACAGGTTCGAATTTAGAGAAAGTTTTATCAGTAAGAAAGTTATGCTTTTTCTTAAATAATAAATTTTTGTGTTCTAATGAAGAATTTCACACTAAACGTATAGCTACAAGAGCAATGTGAACTTTTATACTCTGAGGTTTAAAGTAAGTTTCTTACCAATCCAACCAGCTTGTTTAAGATTTATCATGTTCCACTGTGAGCGGTTTCTTAAACAATCCAAAAATGTTCAATGAACGCCCTTCCTGCAAGTATTCAACGAAGCAAGTCGAGTGTAGGAGGCATCATTCTGAATGATTTGAATAAGACCACTGTGTGAAATCGCTTACCGTGGCTTCCGTAGTGTCTTTTGACGATACCGTTTGCTCCAGATGGTTTCAATGACCGTAAGTGCCACCAAGAGTGGAAAATATAAACAACAGGTTCTTTACTTAAAGCTCTAACGAGTTGGAAATATCACTTACACGAAAATCTGCACGCTCCCAGCCCCCTTCAAGCTGTTTTGGAATGCGTTGTGTTGAGAACAACGACGCCTTAAGGGAATAACCGCTGACCAGAATAACAAAGCCCCAGGCCTCTCTGTGAGCGTCACTCTGGATATCCCGGATGTACCCCCTCTCTCCTTCCTCTTTCGTAGTGGCTGTGCAACACTCAGTCTAATCGAGAAATTGGTCGGGTTTGAAAAAAACTCATCCACACAGCCATCAAACCTAAATCACACCTCCATCCGTTAGAAAAATGCCTCCTAAGTTCGATCCTAATGAGATCAAAATCAGTAAGTAAACCACATGGAATTAAATCCTACAATTTCGACTTGAGTTTCTCTTGGTGTCGTGTTATAAAAGTTTCTTTTTTTGTTAGTCTACCTCAGAGCAACCGGTGGAGAGGTTGGTGCCACATCTGCTCTAGCACCTAAGATCGGTCCTCTTGGTTTGGTGAGAAATACAATATTTTTGTTTTATTTTACCTGGTTCTGATGAATTTTTTTCTCGTTTATTTGTGGTAGTAGTAGACTTGTGAGGACGAATCTTCTTGCAGGTAGCACATGTGTAAAATTCCTGAATTGATCAATAACGTACATCCTTACTTAAACCTGATTAAGCCTCAGGAATGCAAACCAAGGTTCATTAGTCAACAGAACATTTTAATAAAAATAGATAATTATACCTCACATGTAAACATTATACTATTTATTGTAACTGCATCATTTGTTATTCAACTTTCAGTCACCCAAAAAAGTTGGAGATGACATCGCCAAGGCAACAGGGGACTGGAAAGGGTTACGTATCACTGTCCAGTTGACAATCCAGAACAGGCAGGCCAAGGTGTCAGTTGTACCAAGTGCATCATCACTCATCATCAGAGCTCTGAAAGAACCACAAAGGGATCGCAAGAAAGTCAAAAATAGTTAGTAATCTACTTCTGTGTTCTCAGTGGTGTAATGGGTGATTGATACCATCCTTTAGTTTAACCCTTTAAACCCTAAGAGTGATCAGCATCTAAGTTCTCCTCACAATTGTAATGCTAAATCATCTATCAATATCATGAGAATATTAAAAAATGATTGCAAACCCAAGAAGCTTTGATTACTAAATGCTTTCCCCTTGTCAGTATCAAAGGAAGTGTACAGAGAAGAGTGTAGAGAATATGGTTACTGGTGTTAGGGTGTAAAAGGTTATCCATTTATACGAAGAACAGTATTCTCCCATTCATGTGGTAACCAGCATAATTTACTAAAATTGCATGGAATTCTTTAAAATACTGAATTAAATGATGTCATATGATGCGCTCTGATTGGTTAGCAAACTTTCATTTATTATATGTTGAATCCTTAGCCTTAGTCACTCTATGTTGATGAACTAGCATTCAGCTCATTGGTTATAAAATAAGTTTTCTTCTAACATCTCTGTGGGTTATTACATGTATGCTAGGACATTCAATATAGGGTGCAGTCTATTGCTTAAATTGGTAATTTGGACCACTCAAACAACTAAGACCAACAACAAGTACAGGCTTGTTCTAATTCTGAATTCTGTGGGAATTTGCCAAATTGTTCAAGTTGAGATTGCCTGGAGTGATACACTGACTTTTGTTTCTGCAGTAGGAGTAAGATTGGCAAAACTCAGGGTGAGATGCTGATTTGGCTCTAACCTGTTTACTCCCATGATCTTGTTAGCACTTCTCCTTACCATCTGCCATACAATTGTTAGGATGTTCATTGGGAGAATTCGGTATCAGATCAACTAATAATCCCCATCATTCTCATCACTTATTTGATTGATTTTCTACTGATGTTGTGAGGAGCAATTCTGTCTTGGTCTTTTATGGAAGTCAGTGTTGATTTCATCTGTAAATACCAAACTATTCTATTGATTAATGATCATTAACAAGAAAAGGGAACCATGTACTCAAACTGAGTGGCTTGAGCATACATGTAACTAAGTAAGTTTTTGTGAGGTTGAAATATGGTTTAATTTCTCCCTGCCTAGATGCAATGCCATACCATTGCAGGCTAAGCATTCCTCGACACTTTTTCAGAATTTGGTCTTAGTCCAAAAACAACCTCAGGATATTGGTTTAAGAATTATGTTTGAGTTTTGCCTGGCTGGAATGCTTGTTCAGCTGAGTTTATCTTAACATTATGTGAAGTTTCCATAACCCTTTATGACAATCTTTTTTTGGTTCTGATAAAGAACTTGGCACTAAAACATTGTGTTCTGATATCCAACTGAATTTTTTTATTGAACAGTCAAACACAATGGTAATTTGACCTTGGATCAAATTATTGAGATTGCCAAAACCATGAGGCCGCGATCAATGGCTCGTTTACTGTCAGGTACTGTCAAGGAGATCCTGGGAACATGTCAATCAGTTGGCTGCACAGTAGATGGACAGCCTCCTCATGATATCATTGACAAGATCAATGACAATGAAATAGAAATTCCGGTAGGTATTAAGCTGCTCTTAATCAATTATATTTTAATTGTTTTTAGCATGAATTTCCATTTTCAGAGCCATATCAGGATGTCAATGCACGTCCTTGTCTCTGCTGACTTGCAGTTTTCTTTCTGGTTGATTCATGTTAATATCCAAAGTCAGTTGCAGCTAATAAATGATGGTCAAATTCTATTTTCAATCAGTTCACAGGTAATTTGTACCAGCAAACATGTACTTGCCTGTAGCTCAGTTAGGATGCCATCAAACTATAAATTTAGACTTGAATGCAATTCCTAAGGTCTTTAATTGTATTACACGGGCCAAATTGGATGTAAACTTGAACTTGGTTAAAGCATACTTGGTAGTAGGTCTTTATAACCAAGTTTAATTGGTTGACAACCTTATGTTGATTGAATACAGGTGCAGTTAGGAGCTAATGAAGTAATGTCATTGTCTAAACACCACCCTTATCATCATGAAATTTCAAGGAATATTTTCAAACTAACAGTACATTCTCTTTTCTTTTTTTTTTTTTTAGGAGGAATAAACCTTGGTTCTCAATAAAGAATAAAAAAGAAATAAAATATTCAAACCATCAACCAAGTTGTTGTTTACTGTCCTTATCATTTCATACACTGATGTCTTATCTCTTAAAACCAGGGAGGGCACTAGGTATCAAGGGGTCATTTCTTAAGGAGGCTCTGTTCCTCAGGTGCGTTTGGTGAATACATTGTTTTTCTATTCGCAAGGTTTGTACCCTTTTTCAGAAACAAATTTCATGGACTCCTTCAGGACTCAGATGGATTTTTCCACGACTCCAAATTTTGCCTTGCACCCTTTCATTCCCAATTTTTCAAAATCAACTCTCCTTATGGTTTACATGAATTTCTTTCCACATAAATTCTTGAAACTTAATTGCTTGAGTTAGGATTTCCAGGAATTCCTAGTCCTCTAGTCTTTATTCATGACTTTCCAGGTTTTCTAAGACTTGAATGAACTTTTTATCCACTAGTAAAAGAAATTACGTGGGTACTAAATTCAGCTGAAAGTGATTTCACTGACAGAGGTTGAACTGGTGTTTGCAATTCAGGGTCCAAGAATTGCCATCGATTTTGAGGAAGTGTGATTGGTACCTTAACCTGTAACTGACCATTGACTTTTTGGTGAAAACAAATCAGAAAATGTTTAACTTCACAAATTTTCTTTTCTCTGACCCTTCACCTTCCCTGCGATTGTCAGAATTTGTGCACCATTCAAGTCCAAGCATGAGAATCCACCAAGCCCATCACATTTGCAGAGAGCAAACTATTTGCTGTAACTTAAACTCTGAAGGAAATTGTACCTAACAATTGCTATCCTCACCTAGTCTTTCAACTGATGAAAATATGATTAATTTCTGAGAATTATCCATGCAGATAGATTAGGACCAGTAGAACGGGGCAATGTTGTGGTGCAGTCCCGTTATGAATTATGTGATGGTAATCAAGATATTATGCTTACTAAAAGTAGTTAAATGCTGGGTAAGCACCCTTGATTTCTAAACAAAGCACCAATACTCGAGAGGATTTCAGTTCATCAGTAACTGGTAACAAAATACTACTCTCAGCAAAGTGTTTCCCACTTGCAAATTTATTTCTTTCTGCTATAAAATCATTGTGAACCCAAGACTGACACTGTGCCGAATCAGATAACAATTTGCAAAGACATGTATCCCAGTTTAAAAAAATGCAATACAAGGCTTGCCAAGAAAAGTTATTTTAATGGAGACAAAGTTTTTGCTAAAACAAACATTGACTACTTTATCGCTTCTACTAGCCCTGGATGGGTTGCAACAGAAAAGGCACGGTAGTGTAGTATCATTGACTGGCCCCCAGCCAAGTGCAATGCTGGGACAACATATCATGTTCTATCACTTCAGCTTAAGTGCAATGCTAACAGTGAATCAGCTCAATATACTATATTTAGTAGAGATAATGCAGCTTTGTGCAATGCTGCAATCTAAAACAAAGCCAAACAAGAAAACCTTATCTTCTGCTCTAAAAAGAAAAACAAGGTTAATTCCATAGAAAAATGTTGAAACGATGACAATACCAATTTATCATACAATAATGCAGCTATGTGCAATGCTGCAATCTGAATAAGAATAGAAAAAGTAAAATGCAGCTGTGTGCAATGCTGCTAATACAATCTAACTATCGCAGCAGTAAGGTGCAATGCCACTAATACTAGAAAATTACTCTTGTCATTCATGAAGTCTCTTATGTTCCACTAACTGTAATGAGCTTATAAAAAGATCAGGATTAAAATTTCACAATAGGATTAAGAAGTCTTTGTCACAATCTTTAACCATGATGTAGTTCAGATTTAAAAGAGCAAGCACATACCCTGTGACACTTAACCTGAACAACATGTCCTAACACAAGTTGAACCAGGTTTAATGACAACAAAAAATTCTGACAATAAAAAGGCTGTATACAATGGCATTCTCATGGAATATGTTAAAAGAACTGAGTTTAATGCCAATTACTTCTTAGCATAGGTAATCCTCATGGCATTTGATGGAGTAATTCTGAATCCCTGCAAAGAATCTTTAGCTGTTCCAGATTGCAATTCATTCTCAAACTCCACAAAAGCAATGTCTGAACGTCCTGGTACCAAGCGAACTTCTTTGACTCCCGGAAACCTGTGACAATAAAGAGTACGGACAAAGAAACACAAAATAGCAAGAATACTGTCATTTAAACCATTGAAACAATTTTTCATCAAAACTTCGACAGGCCAACCCAGATTGCAATGTACTTTATGGCACCCTCTCTAGCACAAACAGCAGGAGAATTAAAGGAAGGTTCCCATGGTAATTTTAGAAATTTTAGAGGCAACTATGTTTATCCAGGCTAGGTAAGAGAACTCTGAACTTAAGAGGGATTGTCAGAGAAACAGGTACTCTTGCCCCCACATTAAAAGGTTTAACTTTGAAAACAATGGAGACCTTTTTAAATAAACAGATATAAATATATAACGTCAGGCTGATACTTTTCAATTGAATTTATGTGAATGCCATTAATTGAATCACCAACCATTTTGGTGTTTCATGTCCTTTTATCTTCCACACCCTGACATAGATATAAATATTCTCTACACTGTTCTCAATACATTTTCTAAGAAGCTGACAAGGAGAATTTGTTTCACAATCAAGAACCCCCCAAGAGTGACTGGCATCTGATTTCTCCCTGCAATATCACCCCTGATTCAAACATTGAGATCAAGAGAATACAAGGAAATAATTACCAACTAAAGGAGCTCTTGATTGTTATACAAATTCTCCTTGTCAACACTATAGGAAATGTGTAGAGAACAGTACAGAGAGCTTGCATACTGACATTAAGGTGTAAAGGGCTAAGTAATAATGGCTGTATAATAATCAAGAAGGCTAGAGTCTGGAAATGGTACTGGTTGAACAACATAGACAACATAATTTCTGTTGTCTCCATGGGCAGGTTCGTCAAGAACAAAATACTGTTGGGCTGTTCGGGTGCTGCCACAGCAGCCTGCACTGGAGTTGGGATGGCTGTGGAACCAAAACAAAATCAACAGAGTATTAACAATCAAAACTATCGAAACCTGACTAGTAACTACTATGCAGACAGTTTGGCACATTAAACAAAAGATATTACATCTGATGATAAGAACCTGCTTCAGTAATTTACTAGTACGAACAAGTAAATAAATGCTCCTTGCAGGCAAGCTGTAAATAAAGACACAGCAAAAAGAAACCTTTAACCCTGACTTGTTTCAGTTGACTGTTATTGGGTTAGGGGAGGGTTAAGTGTGCAGTTGCTCAGAGACTGACATACACTGTAAATCCAAAAAAGGCCATACTTCAATGGGATTCAAACCTGTGCCTCCTAGATAATAGTTAAGTGCTATAACTGACTGAACTGTGAAGCCACATCTTGGGAGTAAGACAAATTTCAGTAAAAATTTCTTCTGGATTTCCCAAAAATACAGTCATTGTAAAGATATTACTGAAGAGAGTATTACCATTTGGTGCAACTGGGGCAACTAAAGGCTGAACCACAGCTGTTGGAGTTGCTTGGGCTGCTGGCTGTCGCTTGGCAGGCTTAGCTGTTGTCAGAGTCACACAAAAAGAAAAACATTCCCAAACATGTTGATGGTTGCAATTAATAACTTTCTTATTAGAAACAGGCCTTAGCTAAGGAATAGAAAAATCACCCTGGTTTATAGACTGTTCAATACAATGTTTGATTCCCTGTATTTTGTAAAGCATACATGTATATGCAGATATCCAGTATTTGTTGCTAACAGTTTTTTTTTCCCATTAATGTCAGTTATTTTTGCCTTTCAATACAGTATCCAGTCAAGTTGCAGACGGTTCAACTCACCAATTTATAAAATCGAGTAGAGACGTTGGCGAGTTGGTCTTCTATCCAGTACAACTTATAAGTTAAACATATAGAAAAGTAAAAGTTCTTTAATGGAAAAACAATTTTGTTTCTTCCAACAAAGTTTAAAAGGATCTCATGGCAAATAAAGGTAAACATTGCCAATGACTATAAAAGCTTCAGATGCAAACAAGTTATTGTGTGATAACAACACTTTAAAGACTCATCATGTCAATAAGTGAGATTTTTAAAGAAAACTTGGCCTTCTAGACAAGATCTCTAGCAAAAACGATTCTTGTTATTTCCAACAAAGTTTATAAGGATCTCATGGCAAATAAGCAAGGTGAACATCGCTAATGACCATAAAAGCTTTAGATGTGAACAAATTATTGTGACAACAACACTGTAAAGACTCAGCATGTCAATTGGTCAGATTTTTTTAAGAAAACTTGGCTTTCTAGACAAGATCTTTAATAAAAAGCAATTCTTTTTATTTCCAACAAAGTTTATAAAGATCTCAAGGTGAATAAAGCAAGGTGAACATTGCCAACGACCAAAAAAGCTTTAGACGCAAATGACTCAGTTCTTAGTGTTGGCGAGTTGAACTGTCAGCAACTTGACCATAATTCTTCAATACCCTTCCACCAAAATAAAGCGAAAAACATTTCACCAATAAACAAATTAGAGCTATAAAACACAGAGTATGTTGATTGCTATGCTTAAGTAATATGGGATTTCTACAATTATTTCTATTTTTAAACTGCCTATCACTCATTGAAATACTAAATACATTCAAAACCTGGTTTTCCTCAAACACAAACATCTGATTCTACTCAATACCTTTCTTCCAATCTCTCAAACAACTAAATAGGAAAACTTCTCCTGTCCACTACTGTTGCTAAACATTTTCAGATCATAACAAAAAGTGCTGAAAATTAGATAGCAAATGTTTTGTTTTTTCCATTTGCTGATCTGGCTAAATTAGCTCTCTCGCGTCAAAGATGAATTCAAAGATTGTTGTTTAATGTACTCTATACCTTGTTCTGGAGCCTTTCTCTTCTCTCTGGGTTTTTTCTCCCTCTGTACAAATGTTCCATCTTTTTTTGCGACAGCATCAGACTTGCTTTTGGCATACTGTATTCTCTAACGTAAGCAACATGACCAAAAACAATTAATCAAATTTACACAGTTAATCTGAAAAGATTTCTATTCTTAAAAATCACACCTTTACTTTGATAGAAAACTTTCCTCGATTTCACCTTTCCATTACACAACATGGAAAAGCTGTTAACTACTGTTGGTAAAGACTGACAGAAGTACTCAATTTGACGCCTTGAGGTAACCAATTTTTTCTTTGATAAATATTGTTCACATAAAAATTATACTGGAGAAATCAGAAATTCATTACTTTTATGAGCCCTTTGAACACTGAAAATAGCACTCTGAAGAATACTTCATCTCTATTTCGAGAAATATTTCAAAAAATACTTACAAATAACAGGTGAAACATGTTCTTCAAATCAGTAAAAAATTTTAGTCGTTCAAAATCAACACATCCCACACACTCCAATCAAAGGCAGAAAATTCATACTGTGTAATTTTTCCATATTGATAAGTAAAAAGAAATTTCATTAGCATACTAACAATATATCAGAGGTGGTAAAATTTTCTGTAGACCAATAAAAACCCTAATTTGTCAAAATTGTATTACTTGCTTGCTTGGCACACACGGAGTTCTTAACTAGCTATAATTTCAAAGCTCAAACATTGGATATTTGAAAAATTAACACTTTCCAGTGAATTGACTTACAGAAAATTTTGGATGAAGATTTTCCAGTCAAATTTTCTCTTATTAATTATGTGAGAGATATTTTGATGCTCATGAAATTAACCACTGAATCTTTAACCCTAAAAACAATTTCTTCTTACTAAAGAAAAAAATTGTAAGTCTTAAAAAAAAAAAAAAGGAAAGAGAGAGGGAGAGCATGTAAAAGCAATTCTCATTAATGAGAATCCAAGGTTTTTTTTTTTTAACAACTTCACTGTGGGAGACATATTAATACATAATTCTATTAGATGCTTCTCTTGTGTCAGCACTCTTACCACTTTGACTCCTAGAAGTGATTAACTTGTAACTTCTCCTTAAAATATCCATGCGTAATCCAGCAAACAGGTAATGGGAAAACCCAAACTTATCGATAGTTATCTTGATCTTACACCAAACTATTGTAACTAATATAAAAGGAAATGTGTAGCAGCTAAAGGGGAAAATTAACAATCAGATCTTGAAGATTCAAGTGTTCAAAGGCATAACTTCCTTCTTATGATCAAACTACAACATGTACACCAAGACAGCTGAAGAGTTTGTAGGGGAGAATTACAAATAGAAAAGAATTAACAATTAGATCTTGAAAGTTAATGGGTTAAAAACTACAAGTGCCTCGTTATGATCAAACCACAACATACATACCGAGACAGCTGAAGAGTTTGCAGGCTTTAAAAGACAAAAACTTACCATTGGTTTGTCATAAAATGGAAACCCTTGCATAGAGCGCAGAGCATTGGTGGCGCTCGGCAAGTCTCTAAATACTACAAAAGCCTGACCCCTCATTTTGAGAGTTTTCAGTGCTACAATGTCTAAAATTGGACCAAACTGTGAAAATATGGCATACAGCGACTTCTTCAATTCTAAGGATGAGAGAAAAATGGCAGAATAAGGTAAACAACGTATAGAATTCAATCATGTTCAAATGACAGACATTTAGATCATATGGTAATATACCTGGTGTCATGTAAGACAAACAGGACGTCTTAAGTGATTGTAGTGTATTGGAAAGGGAACTTGGGTCTCTGATAATTCACGAAGTTGTGAAGTAATTGTAGAAAAAGCACTCTCAAGTGGGGATCAAGCACGGTGATTCATGTGGTCAAAAGAGCTCTCAGAATTCAGAATTTTTTAACAAATTTGCAGCTCTTGTTTACATATGGGTTGAAAAATTACTATTGATTTTGCCATCTGTTTGTCTAGGAGAGTGTAGTTCTTACAAGGAATTTTGTTGCTGATTGACATTATGACAACTGAGTGGAAGTCACTAACAGAGTCAAGGGAGATGTTGTGTGAAACATGAGTTTGTTGGTGAGAGAGAAATAGTTCGGGCTACCATTAAGGAAGCCATAAAGCTGTTTGACTTGTCTCTTAAGTCCTTTTCTCTTTCCACAGGAGAATACAGGTGATTTGGATGATAGTTATTCTTCCAACAGAAAAATGCATGCATGCTCTCAGAGCAATGTCTCGTTTCTATCCCTCTCCCCCTCGAAGGACGTTGACTGCGCGGTCTAAGCGGCTAGTTGATTGAGGAGACGAGTGGGTTCAGTCAGTGTTAGAAGTCTTTGACAGCATAATGAAACCAAAGGTAGAAATCAAATTAAAATTTGTTGCTGAAGTATTTAAATAAAAGATGTTGGAATAACAGGTTCAACTAACACAGAAAGCGAATCTTAAGATAAGTTTTGAACCGTAAATAACACGAATAGCTACAAGTGTAGGCCGGCATTAAAAAGTAAGTACACAGATGTCAACAGCCTTAAATTTTGAGTAATTCTAGTTTTAAGCGCATACGTATGTCACTAAGAAACCTTGACTGTAGTTCTCTCAGAGGCTGTGCACTTAAACGAGAAAGAGACAACAATAAAAAGGCCATATAACGCTACTTGTGTGTAGTGCATTCAGCTGAGGAACATTTCAAACCGTTTCGCGCACTACAACTACGTACTGTAGCTAGCTATTTCGGTATGATAAACTCACCCTCCTTCTTGACCTTCTCGTTGAGGTTGTTTATGTAAATCGTTTGATTCGGTGGATTTTCCATTCTTATTCCTCGTTGCCCTTGAATGAACCGTTAACTATTTACGACGTACCCAGCTCGTTTGCAGAAAATAACTGAGTTGGCAAAAGGTCCGCAGAATACTCTTTTTCGGCGCAAAGATGAGAATCAAATACCTTTAACGACAACAAAGCGTCAAAAGAGTAGGAATAATGATAATTAAAAACCCAGATGACCAAAATTGGGATAAGATTTTCTAGATTCTAAAGTGTCGATGGAAGACTACACGAGACAACAAAGTCTCCACGTTTTGCAAGTATCTACCACATGTAAGAACCTCTGAACTGTACCGGCAAAAGATTTCCAAAGGTGCTCCGCAAAATGTTCCACTAGAGTCCAGGGAACTCCGATTTTCTTCAGTACTCGTTCGTGACGAAAGAAAATCTCTCGATTCTAAAGGAACTTAAATTCAGTTGCAAAAGCAATAACCATTTTGTAGGAAGAAAATTGAGTGAGGAGAGAAAAGGGGAGGGAAGTCGTTCGTCGCTGTTGACTTGCCCGTAGAACTGTAATGATGCAAGGAGCAAGAAAAATGTGGCAAACCTTTTATTCTAGAAACCCTAGAAATGTCCTGGTTTCCGAATCCAAGCTTAAGGAAAGTTTTCCTCTTCTTTAATATGCATAAATTTATCATGGGACCCTAGATGGAAAAAAAAAACTTACACGCACCTCGTATTGACTGAACTGTAAAGCAATGAATACCTTTCAGTATTTTATTATGATTCGTCTAAATTAATAACTTAGACATCTTGGTGCTTATATCCAAGTACAAAAAATCCCTCGAAGGCTATTGTGTACCTCAGGTAACTATCAAGAAATGTTGCACTCGTTATTTGTACAACACAATCACAGAGAGCAATTGAGGCTTTCTGCGTCGTTGCAAAAATCGTTACGAACTTCGCAATCGTGATTCACTGGTATGGATTTTTTTCTCCTTTTCCTATTGCTGCTGCTTGTATACAATAATAAGATATTGAGGTCAAACCAGTACATTTTCCCCTAGTTTTCTCTGTGCTTTACATCGCTCGAGAGCTGGGTCGAGACAAACAGAAAACCACGTTGGCGAAAACGTGTTATATTTTGTTTCGGCCTGACATAATGTTTTTGATACTCAGGTCATTATTTTGAGTATCCTCTGTGTTCCAAGACGTTAACTTCAACTTCACAAACGTGAAAAGTGACTACACGTCATACCCGTTACCAGAACGGGTAATTTATGTTTAAAAAACGTGAGGTTTAGTGATATCCAACGCGTCCAGCCGGGTGGGAGTTGGAGAGGGCTTCCTAGAGAGAAGTAGGGCTTATAAAAAGAATCGAAGGGCTGCGTTTGATGCGGAAGGAAAAGTGGCGGCTAATTTAAACGCCTAGAGCGATAAGTAGACGAAATCAAAGTTGGTTTTTCTACATTACTTTAGACCCAGGGTCATCATAATAGCAGTGACCAAAGGACACAAAGGACAGTCTTGTCTGAGTCTCTAATCAACTACCACTTATTTTAAATGTGGCCTTAGTACTGCTTTCAAATTATAGGTACGTAGTGAATGTATTAAGTGAGTGACTGACACTAGTTATCCCTTAAGCCGTGCCAGCGGCCTGTCGTTCTCTCTGTTCTCGGATGCGAACGTACGTCGCTTCGTTCAAAGTATCGCGGGCGCGCCCTGTTTTAGGGTGTGAAGGTCCCAGCACCTGAACATGAAGCGTTAAAATAAATGTCAGCAAAAGCTGTAACTTAATCTACCTTGAAAAGCACATCACAAATGAGAACTTCATATATTCTAAGAAAAAGATACAATTTTGGAGTAAAGCGGCCACTTTCACCTTACTTGACAGAGACAAGATTTTGCGATCAACAAAAGATTTAAGTCAATACTAACAAAAGGTACTTTTTGACTAGAAAGAAAATTAAGAAGAGGCAATCATAACCCAAGAACGAACCAGGACGGCTAAGGATGAGAAGGATTTAAAAAACGGCAAGTAAAATCCCTTTACACCTAAACACTGATCAGTATACATATTCTTCATACTGTTCTAAATACATTTCCTAACGTGCTGACATGGAGAATTTGATTGACGATCAAGGGCCTCTCTAGTTTGTGATCATTCCTATATTCACTTTTCCTTGGTGTTTGATTTGGGGGTGATATTGTAAGGAGAAATTAGATGCTGGTCGCTCTAGGGGGTCAAAGGTTAATCATACAGGATTTCTGGGCCGCGTAGAAGCTTCTTGGACAATGTGAAGTGTAAGTCAGGGAAATTTTAAATAAACTTTTCCGTCGAACAAGCTGGACCATCATCACCGTTTTGTGTAGGTTTAGGCCGCAATATTACCCCGCCCTAGAGTAGCCTGTTCCAGGGGTTCAGTTAGTTTAATCAGTAAAACGTAGCGCGGCAGAAAACGGCGTGATACTGGAGACGAAGTGAAAAAAAGAGGGAGGTTTGGGTCGGGTCGCATAATGTGCGACTCGACCCAAGCCTCCCTCATTTTCGCACTGCCGCTACTATCGCACCGTTTACTGTGACGCTCTGCTTTATTAACTGAACATTTAAAACAAGCTAGCGCTACGGTCCCTTTCATTTCTGACCGAATCAAATGTCATTTCAACAATTCTCTCACCTCTTGACACGTTTCATGCCACTTAACGAAGTAATCATAGGCCTTCTGAAAATCTCTGTTGTCTTCGTATAGGATGCCAATGTTTAGATAAAGCCTCAGTGTCAACATATGCTTCTCACCGTAAGTTTTGAGACATAACTCAAAGGATCTGTTAAGCATCTGCACAAAACAAATGTTAAAATAAACGAAGGGCTTGAATGTAAACTTGAGAGGGGAAAGGAAACACCGACCGTTTGGCATTCAATATTTTCAAGTTTCATTAGCGATAATCTGTGTTTCAAGGGAACAAATTTTTGCGGTTCGAGATGACTGATTATTGGGATTCTCCATTCATGAACGTGAACAACACATTAAAAGGAAAGGAAGGCAATCTTCCCAAATTTTCTCGCTGTCCGCGGTTCGAGATGTCCGAAATTTCTTTGGGAGCACTCAGCGAGAAGTCCGGGCCACGCCAGAAATAAGAAACAAACTTACTGACTCTCGACGCTCTCTCTTGACTCGCGCGCGACTGACTACGCAAGGAAAGAAGGGTTACCCGTCGTCTAAACACCAATTTGTAACCCACTCTATTACTAACATACGAAGTTCAACTAACAGTTATGAAGAAAGTACACGAAAAGTGTATTTCTATGAAATTTTGAAGACTGAGAAACTACTTCTTATACGTCCAGGAGAGGACAAAACAAAAAAGAAAACAAAGATAAAATCAAAGGAAGGGCTGATGAGATTGAAACTTCAAATACCTCTTCTTTTTCCTTGAAATATTTTCGATGACGTGGATTAATGAATGACTTGGTCATGATCGCCTCTGCCATGTGTCCCATGTCTCCATGCTACAAAGGAAAAGAGACAGAACAGGTTTACAAAGCAAGAAAACTACCAAAGTGAATTGAAGCAGGTATTGTCGTCACAATCCCAAGATGCCATTCTCTGCATGATCTAATGAGGAAGTTATCTCTAACACAGAGAGTGCTTATGTCACATCTCTCAAAATTATAAGGAGAGAATTACAAAGTGGAAAAAAAAAAAGATATCTTACCCTCATGAAGATGTCGATGGCCTCATCTATATATTTGAAACAATCTCTTCGAGTTTGTTCAGAGTTTTGTGGCTCCAAGTCGGCCACGATACTCAGATGATGAGCAATGAGTATGTCAATCATGGCTGTCTTGTGCTGTGTGAACAACAAGTGAATGATTATGAGCTGACAATAAACAAAAGACAATAAACAACACCGTGTAGAATTCCCCGAGAGGGAGGAGGTGGGTACTCGAGGTAATTTTTCGGCTTTAACACCCTGACCCTGCTTGATGCAAAGTTGTTTACGAATCTCTTTAACTTGTTTGAGACGAAACATTTTGATAGAAAATGACACATCGATCTGATCTAGCCCTGACTAGCAAGAATAAATCTTGAAACGTTGTACCCTTCTTAGGAATAAAGACACGAAAACCATAAGCCGAATGATGGCATGCCCCGTTCAGGCCAAGTAAAAAGGGAGGGGAGGGGGGGAATGGATACGAAAACTTGAGAGCAGTATATAATGGCAGAGGCAAAAATTGGACGCGTTTGTGTTGAAGGTTTGTCATGCAAGATAGAATAGCAAGCTTTCGAACAACGTTAAAGCGAACAGTAATAACGTGACAAGATTTGCATTTGTTGTGAATGAGAGATTTTTTATACTTATCGGAAACATTTGCAGATTAGAAAAGAAAAATGTTTGGTTGCATACCTCGTGTTCCTCACCACTAAGCTTTTTGCGATAACTCAGGGACTTTTTACAGAATTCAACGATTTCCTTGTCCTGTTCCAGTTGATCCATTGTCACGAAGTTGAAGTTCTTTACAACCTGAAAATAAAAGCCGCAATGTTCACGCCAAGTAATGCAACATCATTGTTCCGCAATCAAAGAAATCTCTGAACTCAACACATGTTACAACGTCATGCAATCGTGACAAATGTCACGCAATCATCAGTTCACAAATACTACGAGTTACGCGTACCTCACTCTTGGTCTTGGACATAAGTTGATAGATGTCAGCCAGTTTGTCGGTTCGCGCGCCAAGACTTTCCTCTTCTAGTTTAAGCAAATCATTCAGCAGCAAGTGTGCGTCTTCATATTGCCCTGCTTGGATCCTGTATTGAAAAAAAAAAGAAACAATCGTTGCTCTTCATGTTGGACATGCATGTCCGTTTGTATCGCTGAAAGGGACTGGAAAGGAGCGACTAACGATATGCGACATCAGACAGATTCTAAAAAATATATTAGTGGCTTTCATTGACATGATCACAGGTTTATGACTTGTAAATTAGAATCACATAATGAAAAAGAATAAGCAAGGAGTGCTTGAGCCTGTTCCAGGTGATCAGAGCGATTGATAATTCCTATAAAAAATTCCTATGAGTTAGTCTGACGAAGGGCTAGCGCTCGAAACGTCAGCTCTTTTACCCTTTACGGTGGTTAATTTACGTTTTCAACTCAGTTATTAACACTAAATTACCTGCTATACTCTCCCACCGACGCAGCACCACAGTTTCTTTAGAAACTTACCCCTTTATTCTTAAGATGAACAGTTTGGTGTGAAGAACGACACTAGACGAGACGAGCAAACTTTTTTCTTGTCTTTCCCAAACCATAATTCAAGATTTCATTCACAACAGACTTTACGGTACTAACTTGTACTTCAGGGTGGAGGGGGGGGGAGCCTGGGTGGGGAGGGTGTGTGTACTAAGCTACATGGAGATTCAAGATCGAACAAACACTGTGTAAAGGCACACGCACTTCTGAGCAAATTGACGGAGTATTCCCCCTCCCCAGGGCCAGGCTTGCACAACCCTACAGACTGTAAAACCGTGAAAGAACTTATCCGTAACTTTTATAGGAATTCTCACACACCAGGGTTTTATTTATAACAAAAGCCATCTGGATAACAAATATTCATTAAGGTTCGTTTACTTACAAGAACATGACAACCATTTCACTTCTCTTGGCTATTTCTTCATTAGGGGCATTCGAGTCACGTAACACCGCTAACGATTCCTTATATAGAGCGGACGCTGTAGCATATCCACCAGCCTGTCACACAACGCATACATTTCATTAAATGTTTACTTGCTCACTGCACTCAGGATGACAGGTGGCGACCGAAATAGAAATTTTGTCAAAAGCGAAAAGATTCTTATACTGATTTGGAAACAAGGCATTGTTTCTCAACGCTATTCTAGTTAATTGACGTTTATGGAGAAAGCGTTTGGAAGGCAACAGCCGATATGTCACTCACGAGGCTGATATTAATTTTCCTGTGCAGTTCTATGTTGAGCACTTCTGCATGATTTCAGTCAGCGTTTTAAAGCAGAATATACACCCTGGGTTTATATACAAGTACATTAAATAAATATTTTTATCAGTTACCTTTTGCCACGATCTGAGAAGGTCTATACTGAAGTCATCGTTAAAAAGCCGTCCAAATACCTCCCATTCTAATAAGCACCTTGTTAATCTGTTGTTGTCCAATAGCTGCTCAAGGTGATAAGGTAGTTCCTAACCAGGATATCAAAAAGATAGTTACAGACCACACCTGAGGATGTACAATCAGCAACCTTAATCCTTCAACTCCTTAGAGTGACTAGCATCTAAGTTCTCCTTATAGTATTATTGCTCAATCAAACATAAGAGAATAAAGGAAATGATCACCTTTAAAGGAATACCTTGATTGCTAAAACAAATTCTCTTAGTCAGTACCATAAAAATGTATAGGGAACAGTAAGGGGAAGATGCAACCTGAAGTTACGGTGTGGAGGGGTGGGGTCGAATAAGAGTTATAAACGAATATCGAAGAAAAAGCCATCTTGATAAAAAATTTGAATTAACCATTCAGAAGCAAAACTTCGAAAGCCAGAGTTTTATTTATTACTTTTCTCTAAGAACTCAGAGTGGTCCGAGGAAGATATACTTGACATGAATTTCTTCTGAGCTAATCGGCGCATGGGCACTCTGTAATCAGCTTCATATTCAATCTCATATCCTTTCAATTCTTAATTTTGGTGAGACGAAAAAGTATCACCAAAAGGAAGCGGGATAATACGACAGGGTGATTAAAAAAAACTGTGACCAAGTTACCAATGAAATTAGGCGAATAACTAATCAGCATTCAGAACAGGGCTCTTTCTACAGAAGTTTACCTCTGATTTGCGATCAAAATCTTCACTTCCTTCGAAGAACTCCGCGTGTTTACCATGCCAGAAAGTATACTGATGTTTTGTATATCCCTCTGATCCTGAGAAATACCTTTGCATGGAGAGAATTTGACACAGTCATACTTGATGAAAAAAAATTAAATTGAAATCAGAGTCACGCTCAAGGGCTGTTATTTATTGTACAATCAATTCAAACCATGCACAATTATTTGAATTTTTTCCTTCTTCAGTGTTTGGTGGAAATACTGGTAAACTAAGGTGACCATCACCTTCTCCAAGCGGTAATCATCGAAAAACACTATCTTTGAAAAAGGTAGTGTTTCAAGCAAGTACAATACATGTGAGCGGATGTTTGATGTAAAACATGAAGATTGTCAAAGCTCTGTTTTAATTGGGTCTTAGACGAGGAAACTTCCTCCGGGAGTCTTCCTATCTACATCTACTCGGTAAAGGGTTGACTCCAAATGTTTAGTAAGGGACACAGAGGCTCTTATTACTGGGGTGAGGGGGAAACCTACTGTCGCGTAACAGAAGGACAACAACTCCTCCCTTATTGGAACAAACACATACAGAGTTACGAGCGATTAGAGGAGGAGAGGAAAAATGTCGTTGGAAAATACCCTATACTCACTTTCTCCTTACAGCTTTACTGATAGATCTGTGATAGAAATCCAATCTTCCCTCGCCCAAGTCTCCACACGGTCGAAGCAGCGGTTTCAAGGCTCGGTACACCAACGCCCATTTGACAGCCGGCAGAAATTTCTTTTCGTTCTTTTGTTTCCGGCCAGTAGCTTTTTTCGCTTCATCTTCCTTTTCTTCTTTGTCCTCGTCTTTCTGTATGTATGTCTCGTCCACCTGCTTGGCCAGTTTGTCTGCTACTGTTAGATTATGATCTGGAGCTAAAAGTTGAAAACAAACAAACGAATCAAAAAACAGTAATTAACATAAATAAATAATTGGGATGTAAGTTTCTAGAGAAACTGTGGTGCTGCGTCGCTGCGGGGTTTTACAAGACACTTTGGTTTTATCAACCGAGTTCAAAATGTAAATTGCCACCGCAAAGAATTTCGAAAGCTGACGTTTCGAACGTGAGCCCCTCGTCAGGCATCACCCACATGAAACTTGTGATACAGGTATTAATAAAATGTGAATAACAACACTACTTGAAAATTTACCTCGTTTACAAACATATTCGTGCGCAATTATTGCAATACAGACATCTAAATAATTGCTTTACTCTTTCCGCAAATTTGTTCCATTGTAATTTTAACTCTCAGCAAGAATCAAAGGAACGTCAAAGGAAGTCATTTTCATAAAAGCGGGGCGCTTAACAATGATTTGATGATAAAACTAAATATTTTTTTCCCTATTTTTCTCACTTCTGTATTTATAAATAACTTCAATCAGTAAAATTATTTTGTGTTAAGAATGAATCATTGTCAGTTTTCTTTTTCGGTTAAGCGAGGTGAACAAACTCTTTAGTTCAACTAGGAGGGGAGGGGAATCTTGGGATCTGGGAATCCCCCCCTCCTTTGTAAGCTTCTTTTTGTCACATTAAGTAAAACGCGGTGTATGGAGGTCGACATGACAATCTCGTAAGTATCCTCTGTTTGACACAGAGTGGCAACCCTCCCCCTTTGGAAAAATCCTTAAAATACTTTGTTTCAATTCGATTCTTAGCATAACTTCTGTTTTACTGTGTTTGAGATATGTTGATGGATCATAATACCAAAATAGGACTAAGGATATAATGAAATTATTGACTTAAATCCCTCCGTCATCTACGTGAAGTAGTTCAATAATTGATCGAATCTTTGACCTGCAACTTGAATATTTGGTATGAGGAACCTGTGGGGAGACAAACAACTTCAGCTCACCTGAGTCAGTCGTTGTTGCTTCTGTTGTTGTGATCTGATCTGATTCACCCTCGACGTAGGGGGGTGGGGTAAGTGTGGATTCTTCCGCCAGCATCTGGAGCAGTTCTGTTTCCAGCAGACCGTGTCGTGACGTCTCCAATAGACATACTGTGGCTACTACAACCTGACCGCCGTTTTCTTCTTCAAACCGAGTCAGAACTTGTTCTTCCAAACTAAAAGTAATACAACAAACATATTTGACGTTTGCCAAGACAGGTTGGACTACTGCTATCCTTCATCGCTACAGCTGATGCCGTGGCAGTTACTCACCTAATCAGATCATCAGACAAACTTGCGATCTTTTCGTCCATTAGATTGAACACTCCGTACACCCTGAGCTCCTCACACGCCAGTGTTAACCATAAAGGATTTGATGAACCCTGCTTCTCCAACAACATGGACATCTGTCTGTCATCCAACCGTTTGTTGTACAGTCTTAGAATGTTCTCAACGATAAGCTAAAGAAATAAAAGAAAAAGTAATAAGCCTTAACCAGTTCCATAAACTCAAGTTAAGAAAAGCTAAAAGAGCTTTTCATAAGGATCAAGGATCGAGGATCGAGGATCGAGAATCGATGTTTCGCGACACCTGAATCTAGTTTTGAGAATCGAATATCAATAATCGAGTTTTTAAGTTCGACTCGAGTCTCTATCCTGGAGATTCTTGAGAATCAATGACCAAGTTTTAAGGGATTGTGAAAAATTTCAGCAGTTCTTTCATACCTTTCTAGACTGGTAATCAAGCTGACCACAAGTGATCTCTCTCGGTCCAGACTTATAGGATCTCAGGAGTCTGTGACATTCTGTGTCATTGATCATGGACAGCACCACCTTAACATTCGGTGAAAGGTTTTCCGGTAGCCACCTGGTTAAATACTGGATCTTATCATCGTCCATCTAAACAAAGAAAGACGTCACCTCTCCGTTAAACCCTTTTTGAAAGAAGCAAACCCTTTTCTTTGCCTTTGCTGCAGATCAACAAAGAACCCTTTAACTCTCATGAGTGACCGAGACATAATTTCTCCTTGCAATTTCAATACAAAATCAAGCAGACAGGTGATGAGAATAAAGGAAAATAACACTCATAGGATTATTAGTAGAGCTGATTAACATTCTCCCAACTGAAAAAGTATGTAAAAAGAATTGTATGGCAGACAGTGAGGGGAATTACTGATGAGATCTTTGGAACGTAAGTGTTAAAAAAGTAAAGCAAATCTTGAGTTAAACCAAGCTACGGTTAGTAAGTTTAAAACCCCGCGCTTCAGGCAGTTTTTTTGTTTTTACTTCGAGTTCTCATTGACTAAAAGAGATATTTTTCCTGCTACGATTGGCTGTTGTGATTGCTTTGGTTCAGGTTTTACGACAGTAAATTCAAAAGCACTTTTTTAATTTTGGGTTTCCTTTTTCATAAAAGCAAGTCTTTATGGTGGGAAAAAATAAGTACGAAGATAGTGAAGCAGCGCACCTGGTTAATAGCATCCACAAACACAACACAAGGCTTTGTGTTCTTATTTGACAAAAGACTGTTGGTCAGTTGAACTAAAGAGTCCAAGTCACTGACTACATCTCGCTATAAGATAAAAACACACAAAATTGGACGGGAGAATCTACGGACAGAGTACTGGTCTTTGTGATATGAAGATACTAGAATACCGCTTATCCCCATCCCCACACCCCCCCCTCCCCCCCCCCCCCCACTCCAACGTGGTAATCCCCAGCAGTTTATTTGTTTTAAAGGGCTTTTGATACAAAACTTCGAGAAAATATGTCAATTCCACCTACACTATTCTTAGAACGGTAAGCTTCTAAAGAAAATGTCAGTGGTCGGCTGAGGAGTGTAACAAGATAATTTGGTTTATCAACTGAGTTGATAACGTAAATTGGCCACCGTAGAGAGTTTCAAAGCTGACGTTTCCTTTAGTCAGAGCGAATGGAATTCCATTCTCAGTTGACAACACCAAATTATCCAATTGTTCTTAGATTATCTCTCGAGCGGAAGTCTGTTTTCCAAGACGTCCGCATGAGTGCTAATCTCGATTTGATGTTAAGAGTGAAGTGAGTAAAATAATGGCGGACGTCGCCGAGATTAGTTTTTTTTGATAAAAGCGATTGCAAAAAGAAAAGAAATGGTAATGCCAATTTTAATTTTTTTTTCAACCTAAGCAAAACTTCAGTGGAATTGAAAAATACCAGCCGCATTTTGTCGTAGTTTCCCTTTGTGACTCCCGTTCGAGACTGACCTAGCTAGGATTCCGACGAGCGCACTACAGAATCCCCTAACCAAAAAATACATCACTTATGTAAGAGATGTAATGCAAAGCACACGTTTGTCACCTTGGAAACATTAATCTCCCTTGACAACCTCTGCAAGAAGAAAGCCAGATCAGTGGAACCAGGTGTGGCTCCAACAAAATGAAAAAACACTTTGCACGGCGATCCCCTGAAAAATAAAATGAACAAATACTTCTATCTTCAAGACATTCGGGTCTAAAGTAATTGTCAAAGTAGTGGCAATCTATTCAAGTAAAAAAGATCGTTGAAGATAAGCTGAACTGGACCCTTTGAATCCCAAGAGTGATGAGCTTCTAATTTCTCCTTACAATATCACCCCTGAATTACACAATTAAGGTCAAGAGAATAAATGAAATGACCATCAACTAAAAAGGCGCTTGATTGCTCAACCAATTCTATGTATAGAGAATAGTATAATGAATATGCATACAGGTGTTAGAGCGTAAAAGGTTACAGATATTCCTAAAAAAGGTACTGTATATCGTCCGCTAGACAAAATATGATTTCTGTCTTTTCTTTATGATCATACGGGAACGACGAATTCACTAAAATTTGCCTTGCTCCAAGCAAGCAGTTTTGTAGCTCAGTCGCTCGTGGCGTCCTAGAAGTATCAGGGAGGCAGAGGTTCGAATCCCGTCGAAACCCGAATTTTTCAGTTCGCCTGAGAGGATGATCTTTATCTTCATATATCGTTCACTCGGCGAATTATGATTCAATTCATTGAATTTGTAAAAATGAATAAGGATAAGTAGCATCTGTACGTTAAGAGGTGTAAATTGAACCCTAAAATGTAAGCTATATCAACCTCAATGGCATGGATTTTAATCATTTCTTCCATAAGTTTAGTTTCATTTCTTACTTGGCCCCAGGCAGTTCTCCTCTTTCAGCCTTAGCTAAAGCATCACTGGCACTCTTGGCCATAATGGCTGACTTTCCTGAGCCTGCATTACCAATAAGCAGCAACGGTGCATTGGAAGTGTCGTTCACAATGTAGTTCGCTATCTAGAAAAACAAAACATTCGCACAGCGTAAGAGAAAGCCTTATCATAGCACTATTCAGGCACTCACTCAGTAAACAGGACGTACGAGATAAAACGTGGAAAGTTTTTAAGGATTCCCTCTCCATATTATACTTAAATTAATTCATAAAACTCCTTTGTACCTACCTCGTCAAGAATCTTGTCTCTTCCAAGAACCACTTGTCCTCGAGTGTCCAAAAATGACTACAACAAGAAATAGGGAGCAAAGGAGATTTATGATAGCAACACAATCCTTCAAATAACAGCCTGTCTTTAAGTGTTTAACTGATGCATAAAAAATTGTGAGGTTCTGAAAACACAGCCTACATATCCAGGAAGGGGATTTTTTCTTCAGTCTGCCAACCATCTGTTATTCTGAGTGTTTTATTGCAGCCCCAAGTTATTTATATGAGGGCGTACAGGAAAACCCAAGTCAAACCTCATGTGCTGTCTTTTGAGCTTCAAGCGGATCTTCTGGGGTTGGATCGAGAGGATACTGGTGTTCAATACGACTTTTGAAGAAATCAAAAACCTAAAGAAGAACAGGAGATCGACATTAACATCTGAATGCACGTTACAAGCACAACAGACAAAGTTAAAGAAACTCCAAAACCAAGAGTAATAAAATCAAACTCACTGTTTTGTAAAAGACTGATTCTGAGCCGTTTATTCCATTCAGCTTCACTTCCCTCTCATCCTGTAGCTGTGCACTCTTTTTTACGCTGCTAGCGTCACAATCAACTTTGTAGTGAACAATGTTCTCAGCCTTAAACACAACACACACAGCAACAATTTTGTTACACAGTCACAACAACTTTTTCGTAAATCGTTTCTACCAGCAGACATATGAGTCTCTTCATTCTCTGTCTCTTGATCGTTTTTTACAATCTCTTCATCGGCAAATAAGTGATCGCACCAATGTGGTAAACGAAAGTGTTACAGGAGTATCGTTCAGCTCACTAGAATTCATGTACTGCACGTGAAATGACCTCCCATTGATATTAGGGATTTTTTCGGTTGGAGGGGGGAACCCAATTTTTTTTACTGCCCACTATTTTACAGTTGAATTTTACACTTTATATTTGAAAAAATGGGCTTGGGGCCATAAAGGGTAATTTTTCATGATACTAGAAATGATCAAAACACTCTAGCCTCTCAAAATTGTTCAAATCACTTTTCAAGTTGCCCTCTACTCTTGGAGAAAGATTCAAGTTACATGTATTTCTCCCCTTGTTTAAGAGCAAACTTACAGGGAAATGTTCCTTTAGCATTTCTTTAAGTTTCTTCATTTTTTCCGTGCACAGGGCATTGCCATCTACAAAGGCATCTTTGATTTCATTAGGTAGGGTTTCTGTGAACTCATCATCTCTGATCAGGAATAGAGCTGAAATGGAATCAGGGTTGATAATCAGTCATGATTCACCAGATAAACAAAGTGGCTCATTGATTTTTTTTGTGTGGACTTGGGGTCTAGAGGGAAAATAACTTTGCAATGGACAGGTATCCCTGAGAGTGGGAGCAGTAATATCTACTCCCCTCATCCTATGGAAACCAGGATATGCATATGAGCCACTTAGCTCCAGTACAGAATTTACTGTTTTATCATGATTCAAGAGCACATGTTAGTTGTGAGTAACTAATGTGAAACAGCTGTATGGTTGGATGCCAATAAACAAACAATAGGCCACAGGTCAAATATAAGGGTGAGTACAAAGACTATTAAGGGGGGGGGGGGGTCAGTGGAAGGTGAAGGGCAAAAAGGTGTGGGGTGGAGACAGACTTTGGTGTACTTCTTGCCCTTCACACCAAAGAAAAAGAAGACACCAATTACACAGGTAAAGTGATTGCAAGGTTACTTGTTCATCACCAGGCTTCTCTCTACCCACCATCTTATCACCTCTCATCCCCATTTAGGAGAAGAAAAAGAAATGGAAACAGAGTTGTCACAAAGATTTTGAGTACAGGGACTTTGCTTTTTCAGAGATGCACTATGAAATGCACCAGTTGCCAGCTTATTTTAACAACCCTGGGAAAGTAGAAATAAATGGTACTCTCATTTTTGTGCTCTTATTGGAAGAAAAGACATGGTTCTTAAAGAGAAACTAGATTTTACTCATGTCAGTGACCAATAAATGAGATCATGGTACCTTGAATAAGAATTTGCACCCACAAGCCTCATTTCACCAATTGCCATACATTCATTGTATGAATATGTTTTAGAACAGTGCAAAGAAATTACACTATCACTTTTAGAAATGAAAAGGTTATTGGAATCCCCAAAATAAATTGTACAAGTAGTTTTTCAACTAACTACTCACCATTAGGGTTGCACTTGCGAAACGCGCCATGTACAATTTCCATTTCTGTAAGAGACAAGCCATAAACCCAGCCATACTGCACAGCTAAATTATATGTTAGGTCACCAAATGTTGGTATCCAGCCTGCACGAGCACTATTAATAAAAAAAAACTATTAATATAAATATCTTGTAATTGTTTAATCCTTGTCAGGGTAAATTAGGGTGAACATGTCACAATCTAGACTGGTAGAAGATATTTTCTTCGTACAATGTGACACTCCACCAAAGAACTTTTTAGGGAACTTGGAAAGAAGTCTTTAAAAGGGAGGGGTTGGTTTGACTGGAATACAATCCTTCTCACATGGAGAATAGGATACTCCTTCTCTATTTTAAACTTCATGCCACAATGGCTTGTATCCGTCAGTAAAAGGTCTTGTAAGCATAATCTTTGTATCATAGGGATTCAGGTAGATATATTCCTTAGGAAATCCATTTTAACAACATGAACTGTTGATTAGATTGACATGCACTTCATTAAGAAAAAGGATACATTACCAGATAGCTGTAATAAATTATAATACTTTTAGGTAAATCATGCATGAATTAACCAAGTAAGTCACAGGGTTAGTTAATAATAAGCATCAGTATAATAATTGTATGTAAGTTTGAAAATCCATAATTCTTAAAATTTTTATCTTGCATTCCTATAAGGTATTTCATTTTAAAGTGATATGTGATATGTTAGAATACCTTTGTAAAAAGAAAATTAGAAAATTAAAAATTACATTAAAAAACTCTCTTTACTGTCTGCCAAACAATTCTTATAATGTCAATTCAGAGAACTTAGTATTGGATAAAATCAATTAAATCGTAATTGATATTTTTATTTACCCTCATCACTTGTCTGTTTGATATTGTATTGATGTTGTAAGGGGAAATTTAGTCTTATTCACTTATGGTAGTTGAAGGGTTAAATATAATTGGTTTGCGAAATAACAAGTAATCGGCTCCACCATGCACAAGACATTCTTTGGTGTTATAGCTAACAACTTGCCCATGAGCAGCAATAATAAGGCAAGCTTACCAGTTGAGATTAAGAAAATATGGCACAATGTTATCTTCATAGCAACGATCAAGCTCGCCAAGACAGATCTTGATAGTCTGTTCAGTTGAGCTATCTTTAGGAACTCCCTAAATTGGAAACAGAACAACCTTTAATCCATTTCTATTCAACACCAGTCATGTGCAGGGAGTGATCTAATTGCTGCAGCAAGAGGTCCTTTTATATGCTCACTAATTAACTGCCCTTTTTTCTGACAAGATGTAAATAGATGTCAGATAGTAAGCTGCCATCATCAAAATTTTAGAAGAACTTAGGTGGAGTTAATATGCCAGGCTTCCAAACAAAGGGGCTGATGGTAACATTGATAGTGGTGATAATTTTAGACTTATCCTGTATGGTTAGTTAGGCATGGCAAAGCTGAATTTTCTTTTTTGCAAAAGAGGACTGCTTTTTGATGCTCTTTCAAAAATGTACCAAACTAATGTTAGGTCTGTCTGATATACTTGTTATCACAGTCATTGCATGGAATAGAATAAATAGCATCAGTTTGTTGTTCTTTCATGACAGGATCCTAAGGTTTGGCAAAAAAAATGCCTTCAAGTCTGAAAAGGTTTTTGAGCAACTCTAGTAATTTCACTAACTTTTGTTTCAGAAGTTTTCATGGTGTTATTTTGTAGTATCTTGTAACAACATGTAGTTTGCATATTTTGCATTGAGCCCTTCGTTTGACAAAATTCTAAAGCTTTTGCCATCTTTGGGTTAATTTAAGTCTCCATTGTTCAGCTAGTCAAATAATTTTCATGGTAGATTAACACTCACCCATCTTAAGTCACACTCCACAAGGTGAAGTTTTCTTTGTTCACACCAAAGACGCAGGTCTGGGAAAACCTAGGGACAAATTTTTGAAACAGCATGATAAAAATTTCTCAAAACTATGTTATAAACCTGCTTCTAAGATACATCTCTCTGTGATCAACTTTTATACTGTAATGATGTGAGAAATAATATTTGTAAAAAATATTTTACAGTTCAGTCAAAATGAACTTCAGGTTGAAAAATAAATGATTTCAAACTTGCTTGTTTGTACTGTTCTTTGTTAAAAAATCATTACCAATTAATCTCTCAAACAAAGGAAATACAAATTAGACTAGTTTGAAATCATTTCAACATGAAATTCATTTGAAAAAGTACATGTAAAAAGGTGATATACATATTGATTTAGGTGTAACATTTCACCATTCAATTCTTTGATCTTATTTATACTGTTGCAAATGAGTACATTAAATTCTAAATAAGTGCAAACAATTTTGCATGTAAATCATGAAAATCATTTCTAAGCCATTAACCAACACTTTTTCAAGTTACAAACAAGAGCATCAAGATGAAGAGAAATAAGAGTTGCTACATGAATTACTCATTTCCTTAGTCAATTTGTACTTGTCAAAATGAAGTAAGCTTTTCCATGGTAAAAGCAGATGGCATTTCTTGTTCGCTGAGACTTGATGATAACATGTTGTCAAAGCAATTGACAAAAGTACCTAACCATTCCCTACAGTTTAACATGCAAATATACTCATATTTTATCAATATGCAAAACTTAGAACATGGTATTAAGATGCCAATATCTTGTAAATTTTAAATTTGGGCAATAAATTAATTTGTAGGTCAGATTACATCAAGGAAGCTTGATAGAAATTCGCCATTTTGTTTTGATTACTAATTAAATAACACAACACAATCTTGGTAAAAGAAAATTTGTCCTCTCACTGTGGTCTCAAAGAGTCTAGAGTCTAGAGTCTAGAGTTGTTTTTCTCCTCATAAGACGATCTGAGTAAGAATGTCCTTTCGTTGTGGTCTTTAAGAGTCCAGACTCTAAAGTCGTTATTCTCCTCTCATACGACGATCTAATCTTTATGAGTAAGAAAATGGTTCTGATCAAACTGTTCTTGTCAGCAGTCATTACATATTTAACTTTTCTCTGTTACAGGTATTTAGAACGGGACAGAACTTTGAGTTATCGTTTAAGGTTATACATGAAAATAAAGCAGAAATTTTATACAGAAAACGCTCTCAAGTAGGGTTTTTACATCTTACAAGAGGAATGAAGCACACGAAAATCAAACGCTGTAAGCAATCAGCTTAAAACCTCTTTCTTTCGTCTACTGCGAGACTTCTTCGTAAGCACTGTTTTTGGTTCAGCAGATAGATTATCTTCTATCGATTGTATTCTGTCGTGTATAATACAACCCACCTCTTTCACAAGAGCTTCCCTCTCGGCGTGAAAATCACGGAAAGTTGAAGATACAAAGAGTCTTATCGTTTTCCAACCTCGTCGATTCTTTACAGAGTCCAGCCTCCATTCCCTGTTTCTGTCACATGTCTTCTTCACAATCGCCCACATATTTTCAGGATCGCTTGGACGTAAAGCTGCGACTTCTTCGTAGGAGAGTGGGTGAAATTCACTACTGTCGATATACTCGTGCTGGTTTTCAGTTTCGTTCTGTTCGATGCGCGGATTCTCCGGTTTGCGACTATCCTGTTGGATGCTTCGATGCTGCCCCGGTTTATCGTCGTGAGTTTTGGAGGGCAAAGGTGCTCGTGTTTGATGTGCAGCGCTTACAACTGGAGGCTTCGAGGTTCCGCAACCCATAGAACTATTAATACAAACAAGGTCAGGATTAGGTATCCGCGAGGTATTGAATTAACACCAAAACCTAAAGGTTCCGAGGCAGTATCCAAAATCAGCCATCGTCGACCACGCAACACTGTCCTAACTACTTATCATACATTTTCATAAAATTGCGTTATTGTTTTCAAGACCAAGTTTTGTTTAGCATTTTAATATCACGTTGCTTGTAGCAACGGCGTTGTTTACTACTTTCACGCACATGAATGGAGAAAACACAAAGGGCTAATTTCCTTACAAAATTTTCGGTCGGCGGCCATGGTGAGCCCAACAGTGTGTCTTCCAGACCCAGTCTCTTTTTTGCTAATGAAGAACGTTCTCCCCTCAAAAAGCCCTCAATACCGTAGTTACCGAAAATCGCTTACTGATCAAACATGCAACCGTGCAAAACGCCCTAAAAGCTTTAAATATCTGTACTCAATCAGTCGCAACTTAAAAAGAGCACTTTGTGTTTTCCATACACGATTAGGCATTGATTTTCAATTCATAATAAAGCGGAGGTGTTTTACATTAACACATTGAGGACATTAACGAGACTACCTAGCGCATTTCCTGTGGTATTTTCTTTCGAAAGTCACGGAAATTTGCATTCCTTATAATTTCCCAAGATTTAGACACCAACAACACCAAAAAAGGATTAAAGAAATACGCCGATACTAACCGGTTGTGAGTTTTTCTCCAATATCACCGTACCGACGAATTTGATAGTCATGCGTACGTGCTCTCATAAATTTTATGAAGTGATATTTTGTATAAAGGTTATGACGACTTCCTAATCTCAGTTCTTTGTTTATAGCTCAATTACCAGGCAGTCTGGACCCAAAATTTATAATTATCCGTAGCTAGCCTTCTCAATGTCATATGATAACATAAAAAGTACACCACTACAATTGTACTTTGGTTGGTAACTCGTTATGCAGAAATACCTTTTTTTATTTTTTTAGTAATCACCCATAACAGATCCCTCTCGCGCTTATCCGCTCCTCAGCTAGTAAAATTCCCTCCGTTTCAAACCTCAAGTATCAACGAAGCTTGTGTTTGGTTTTGTCACGCAACCCTAAAAGTGTTTTGCGTGAGGCGGCATTCTGAAGAGTTATTATTTATCACATGGAGGGGTCGGGAAAGATTTTCCAGGATCACATGGTTTTCAAGGGCAACGGGGTAGGGATAAGTCGTCACCAACAGAGTATAAAGGGAAGACTATGGAAAATCGACTGCAAATTATCGGTCATAAGGATATTTCAGAGCATTATGGGAGAATCAGGTAAATTTATTCGTGACACATCAAAAATCCTCGGACGCCCCCCTCCCCCCCCCTCCCACACACACACACACACACACGCACACACACACACACACACGCACACACACACACACACACGCACACACACAGGCGATAAAGAATGACTGTGGGTATTTTTAAAGAACTAGGCATTCTTTAAGACTTCGAACACAAAAAAGAAACCGAGGAGATTTACTTACTCTTCATTTTCTTGAATGATAAGGACATTTTTCCTTCGACAACAGAATATCGACAAAACAGACACACTTGAGCTCTCCATCACACTGAAAACGGGCGTTCAGTTAAGCTCTCTGTAAAGTAGTTACACGATGATATTAGAAATATAATCTTTAGCTGCATTGTTGCAGTGAAAATGTGGAAGTGTAAAATAGAAATTACAAAAACACATTGAACCGAGTGCATCGCCACAACGCGAGGTAAGGATCGATATTACTCTAAGAACATAATATGGAGAAAGACTGGGGCATACAGCAAAATTAACTATTGAGACCGATGCCCATAATGATTTTTTAACGAAATTTGAAAGAAACCCCTGATTAATCACTTCATACCTTATCACAGGAATAGTGTTGCTTTTGTGTCCAAGTTAACTTTTAAGATTTTTAACTTTAGATCCTGGACCTTTTTTGAAATTAAACATTTTATTTTTTGTTAAACCTTTATATCCTCTTAAATAAAACTTTCGAACTCTTGGAATCCTCTTCGTATAATACTTGTTGTCATCAAAATATTCCCATCACAATATACATCATCTTTGTCATGATAACTATTTGAGAAACATTTTACACACCGTAGACAAGCAAACAAAAAAGGGAAAACTACCACAGGCGTATGCTTCGAATGGAAAAGACAAACTCAGGAGAGCACAGGAGGGACAACCATCCAGGAAAATTTTTAATTGTGATGGATAAATGTCTTAGATAGTTGGTCAGTTAATATTTCAGAGATCTGGCCCCAGCAGCAATCTGCGGGAGAAAAAGGGAGGACCCTGGGAACGAGGTTGCTACTAAACGTGATCGCGTTCTTCTTCTTCACCTGTAGGATTTGGCAATATGGTGCATGCTTTGTTTTCCACTCTGCTGGTGACGGTTATGAAATATTGACAGGTGATTCATCATACCTCTCTTGTGACAATATGGCTAAAATCGAGCGACTGAATCAAAAAATGGAACTTTCCCAGATAACTTGAAAGCCTGAAATGTTATTTGTTTGGAAATATTTTTTTCACTTGAATAGTTTCTTCGTCGTCAAAGTTCATCGAGTAATTTCAATGTTAATCGCTAAAATTGCTTTAGTTTAAAATACAGAGGTAAATGTTAAGTTTGAAATGAAGGTTGTCATAAATGATCGAACTTTTTCAAAGATTGTTCTCTAAAGCGCAAAAAAATAATTGTACAAAGCTTCTGCCGAAACCATGGGGCTCCTGGCTGGTGTTGTTCGAGGAGAAAATTCAAACGCGAAAGTCACGAGTTGACAACAGCCTAATATCTCCTTTAAGGTCACCTCAGAAGGAACAACTCTACAACCTAGCAGAACGGAAGTTATGCCATACCTGATGACTGCAGCATTTTCATGAAAGATCGAAGAAAACATCTGTGGCGGTCGCTATCGGGGGAGAAGATTTTGAAAAAGACGTCATCAACACTGTAATTGATTTATTTTTTACAGCGGGGGACTTTCCCCGTCAAATTTCTTTTATTTTCTATAAGGTCAGTTACCTATGCAACATACCTCTTGGTGTGTTTAAGAACTAAATAGTTGTGGTGTTACCGCGTTTCAAAAGAGGGTTTCAGCGAAGAACAACGACACACACGTATTTATCATCAAGGCGTTTTTGGCTCATCTTGCGTCTCCGTGTAAAGTCCCATAACCCTTTATACCCTAACATCAGTACGCATATAATCTCCATACTATTCTCCATACATTTCCTATAGAGCTGACAAGGAGAATTTGCTTAACAATCAAGAACTTCTTATGTTGAGTTGGCGATAATATCCTTCATTCTCATAGCCTTAATGTGTGATTCGGGGATGATGTTGTAGGAAGAATGAAATTAGATACTAGTCACTCTTTGGGGTCGAAGGATTAATATAAGAGTATAATTTGGAAAGTGAAACTAAAATTTGAATCACACTCATCTTGAGATGGTTAAAAGCCAAACACACACGTTACCATAGCATCAAACGACCATGACTTTAACTGATTGCACCTCGAGTAGAAGAACGGATAAAGTGTGAGAAACGCGCAAAAATTACGCATGAACTGCTCAATATTTCAGTTGATACATTTCGAGCAGAGAATGGAATTCATCGCTTTTAATAAAATTTCATTAAATTATAAAACTAAAATCATTAAATTATAAAACTTTTCGACTGAGTATCAAAAGTAGCTCAAGCTTTCGTTGATTCAAGTCCGTTTCGCTTTAGGCTTTTCTCGAGGAGAACTGGCGCTACTTGTAGAGTCCAGTGGCTTCTTGCCCTCCCTCGCGCTTTTTCCGCCCTTAAGGTTGTTTTCAGATTAAAAAATTGACTTCTCATGTCAGTCATGGGTAATTTGTTATCTTCGTATCCGGGCGAACTGTGAAATTTTCACTGGTCGGACATAAACACAAAAGTGGCGGGTTTGCATGGAATATGACAGAGAGTAAACGCGAGCTAGATATTGATTTCAAGTTTTTATTAAGAACAATTTACAAATGACTCTCCTGGTAAAAAGGAAAACTCACGTCTCTTCAAAAGCTTCATCTCCTGCCCTTAGTTAAAGGTAACATGTGCTAATTTTTTTATGATGCACAAGCTATGAAATGGCTCTACGAACTTGCAAGATTCAGTCGGCATGGTGGCCGAACCACGGTTTAAAATGTACACACTGCACTGAATTCCGATTGAATAAGTTCCAGAAATAAGCAGAGGGTCTCAAGGACCTTCTCTCTCTGCTTTTCAGTGTACGTGAACGCCTTGACGATGTTTTCAACAGACTCAAACTTATTGTTTTTGTCGATATGCTTACCGTGGTTATCTATAAAGCTGTAGCGCACTCTAATTCACACAAATTACTGATAATAAATAATAATGATGATAATGATAAAAATAATGACACTGATGTTGATGATGATAATAACAACTGTATATTTTCATTTAAATACAGTTGCACTACGGTCAATATTTAAAATTCTTCAAAATTTTTTAAAGATAGACCATTGAGAGTATTTCAAGTGAGATCCAGCACCTAAAAACCGCTAAGACAAAATGTTCTACGTAGCAGTTCCAGCTTTCTTCAGTTCAAAGATCTAAAAGTATTTCCACAAATTTCCTACGTTTATTTACTTGAAGAACCGTAGAAGTTTTTAAAATTGCGAGACCAGCGTGTGAAGTTTACGAGTTTTTTCTTCACGTAACATCCCTTGAGGATGTTACGTGAAGATGGATCTCCAGGACGGGTTGTCCTCCGTACTTGTGGATAAACTTCAAAGCAATTTTGGGACGTGGGCATGTCTTCCTCCTCGCGATAATTCTCCTAAAAAATTCTAGAAATACCAATAGCCCGAGAGTTAAAGGTGAGTTGAATTTTCGTTGTCACATGGCGACGTTTAAATCCTTCTTTTTATTATCGTACTATACCCTCAATCTTCGAGAGTTTTAGGCGATATTTCTTGGAATTTCGTGGGTGGTTTCGGTGAAGGAGCAGGAGAAAGTCCAGCATCTCCGTTTTGATACACACAAAGCGTGTTAACGCTGCCGTTCGCTGAAGAAGCATCAACGTATCTCTCTCTACCCATCTCAGTGGCATAACCGCAAGTACTGGTTATGTCAATGGACGGCCGATTAAAGGTTCTGGTGTTTGTCGTTGATTCTCCTGCCTCATCTTCGAGGGAGCTCATTTTCATCCGATGTATTAGCTGAAAAAAAAAATGTAAATGATTTGTAAGGTAGGATCCTCGCCAAAAATCTAGGGGTGTTAAAGGCTGAAAAAAAATCTCAAAGCTGCCCAAAATCTTCACACAATAGATTCATATCCCCTTCTGTCGAATCAAACTGTTTCTTTTAAAGGAAAATTTGGTAGACTTCAGAATATTTGAGCTGCTTTGTTTATGGAAATCATTGTACAATACCCTTGCCTTTAGTCTGAAGCGCAAAATTTCCAACAGAATGAGTAATCAAAATGATTTTGATAGCTGTTTTGAATAAACTGCAATGCATGAATAATCATGTGGGCTCGTGCAATCTGTAGTCTTTGAAATCATATATAACTTTTAGTCTTTAATCTCGAGCGCTGATAGGTTTCAAGATTGCAGTCTATTGAAATCGTTTGATTACTCAGTCATTTATAATATGAATTTCCTTTCAACTTTCTTCTTGACTACGTATTTATGGACGTCCTCTCTGCCATTGATCAAGCTGAAATTTTGCCTTTAGAAAATGCAACAACACTATTACCATTCTTGACCGAGATACTTCTTACCTTTGGGATGAAAATTAAGGATATGGTAACTGTAGCTGGAAATATAATACACACACTCAAGGCGGCGTACAATTGCTCGTATTGATGATTGTTCAGAATCAGCGCCAGAAATGCCCCGATGGTGGACAACACAACCACGTTATACACACAGATGCCAATGACACGAGAGTCGTTGAGATGAGCATACACCACGTTTCTTGTCTCGTAAGCAAGGAAGAGTCCATACAGTAGCAAAACGCCCTTGTATACGTAGATCAAAGCCAACCATACCGTCAAGTTCTTAGCGGTACAGGTGTTCAGCGTTGGTATAATGATGATAAAGGGTTTCTCTTCGTCTTTCTGTGTATACGAAGTGATAAGGACCATTAGTTTAATGTGCTCGTTTCCTTTTACTTAAATTTCAGATCGTTTCTTTTATCTCGCTTATTTCATTATTATTATTATTATCATAATCTGTGTCATTTTTATATTCATTATTGTTTTTTACGTTCGATCAGTTCAGTATGCGAACTAACATCTTCGACAAGCTCTTAATGCGAGGCAAGGGTTGGTGGTTGGAAAACAATCCTAACTGGAACTGACAGAGAACGAAGAGAATTTGACCTTTTTACACTGAATTTGAGAATGACTTGTTTTTCTCGTCTCTTATTTGGGGAACCAAACAACTGCTAATTTGTCGTTGATGTTCAGCGCGATAGATTCGGGTCCTTAGGCGTCATTTGCTTGGCTCCTTGTGGTATGTTTAATTTAGAAGATAAGCCAAATACTTCCTGATCTTAGTTAAAGTTTAAACCCATTTTTAACGACCACCGGGCCTTGAAATATGAGTCAGTGTTCTACAACAAATTGGTCGGGTCAGCAGTGTTGTGAAATGAGGTAGTGATTGTTTTGTCAGACGTTCGAGGTGCAAAATAACGAAGTTGTCGATCTGTTATTCTTCTCAAAACTTCCCTTAAGATATATTTGGGACTTCCAGAAACGGGAATGATCTCAGTAAGAGGCAATTTGATGGATAGGGTATATTGACCTGGAAACAAAGGATAGACAGGAAATTCAACCTCCCTGCTTGTTTTTTTGGTCGGTTAACTTACGAGGAATGTAACAGCAGAATAGAGCGTGATTTTAATCAAAAGAAAGCTGTTAAGTGAAACATGCAATGAGCGAGAAAATATGGAACTTACCCTCTGTTCCTGGCATGTTAAGGAGGAAGAGAAATAAACAGTCATGTTAGCTATCAGTTAGCATTAGTAAGCAGATGGATATAAAGGCAGTCAGAAATGAGCTAAACCTGTATTCAGTGACTGTTTTGTTTGCGTGAGAGTGGAAACGTTGTCCCATTCAAGCTTGTCATGGAGAGACCCCCCACATGAACTCAATATGCTGAAATTTCCCCTCATTAATTCAGTGGGCGAGATGGTACAGTTGAAGACATCCTTAACATATTCACCCCCAGACGTAACAAAAAATGTAATTTTTCTTTAAAATATCGGTACAATGCCGACCAGGGAGGAGATAAGAAGGAAAGAAAATATCAACGAAGTTAGTACTTAATTCTCAGAGTTGAAATTATAAGAATTGGATGACAGTTCGCCAGGAAAGTGCTCATAGGAGTGCGAGGATTGAAAAATAAATTTTTGACTAGAGTAATGTATGTTGATGGCACAGTTCAAATGAAGAATGTGTTTAGATAACTTGAACAAAGACAAAAGCTTGAAAATTATGAACACTGAACGTAAGTATTTACGAGTCTAAATGTATAGTTGTCTCATATCAGGTTGTGGAAACAGATGCACTTTCTGGAGTTTAATATTTTGGTCCAAGTGGAATTCGATTAAGAACTTTTTTAAAGGAATAGATGATCACCATAACGTTTACAGCACTCATGGGCTAGGTCATGGATGTTAAATTGGGTGATAAGCTAGGAAACAGCCTATTTCGGAAGTAATGGGTCGGAAGCGGTGATAACAAGATAATCTGATTTTATCGACTAAGTTGATGATGTAGAAAATTTGTCATTTTCTCTGACGAATGGCTAATAGTTGAAACGTCATGTTTAGAGACTCCCATGGTGACAAATTTACATCATTAACTCAGTTACCAACTCAAAACTAAATCATCCTCTATTCCTTACGTTTATAATGTTATGGAGTAGATGCACGACGTTCATGGAAATAGCAAATGAGAAAGAAATTAAATTGAAGTTAGAAAAAATCTCTAATCAGCGGCGGCTAACATATGTTCAAATGAGGATAGATACGGCCTCTTGCAGATAGCAGGAACTTCAATTTTTGTTATTTGCCGTAAACTTTATGTTTTTCTTCCATAAAACGAAGAGAAATTAAAAAATCCATCAAGACCATAGACATTGGGCGGTACTGTTTCCATTTCTTTACTAACCCTCTCAGTAAAGTTTTGCTGAGCCCACTCCAGGGGGTCTTCGATTTCCCACGCAACCATGATACCCACGTCAATTAAAACGATCCCACCAACCATTGCAAGCATCCACCAATCGGACAAAGGACCGAGCTGAAACACAGCAAGCAAGTAACGGTCATTGCTTAATTTGTATCATTTAGACTATCAGACGGAGAAAACAATGAAAAAGAATCCCACAGTCCACGTATTCGCATAACATTATGTGTTTATTACAACGCTAACATTTTGTCTCTCTTTTACTTCTGAGTTTACGTTTAAGGCAAGGGGGAAAATGAGGGGGGGGGGGGGAATCTTAGAAATGGGGCTAATTAGAGGTTCTAGATGGGAACATAGAAGACCCTCGAACAGGAAAGACAAAGTGTCCTTCCCTCAGATGACCCAAAGGGAGGTTTCGATGTGTCACGACTTGATTGGATTCTACGCTGAGACCACACCAAACCATATTTTTTAATATCATTTTCTTATAACTTTTAAATAAAGCTGAATATCATCTTTCAGAACTCACACGAACTTTCAGGCGCTTGTTGGTACAAATCTTGTAAATTCGCCACGTTTTGATGAACATGGCTCCGAAGGCCAATGAAAACCCAACATTCAAAATCCACGCTCGGGCCTGTTGATTTGGAAGAAACATTATTATCAATATCTAGAATAACAACGAATGGTAAAGAAGAAAGGGCGAGAAATTCTTATAAAACAGACCCCCTCATTATGAGAACAACCTTCAGTTAAGTCGACGACAACCTAATTAGGAACTGATTTTTCTTCTCTTGTCATGTAAATGGACATCAGTGAGGTTAGAGACTGTATCGTACAACTTTGAGCTCAAGTTTAATCCGAGATCTCACCAAAGGGTCGTTTTGAAAACGTTTTCTCTCTGTTCTTTATTGTTACATGGAAGTTATCTGTATAACGCCCATAGACCACTTTTGATGAACGATAAAGCACTGACCATCAATTTAATTGGATAACTTTCAAACAGTATCAATAAAAGCTTCTAACTCCAACCTCTATGAAAACATCTTGCAAGCTTCCACTGGAAAAAATAATTAGAGTAAAAATTTCCTTTTCCATTTACCTTGCAGATAGGAGGCATGACTGTTTTTGGATCGCCATAATTTCTTATACCAAATAAATACACCGTACTAAGACACATGATGCAGCCCACGACCATGACATCATTAAATAGTGGTGCAGACAGCCGGATAAACCTGTAACAGAATACCTGTTTTTAGAATTTCAAAGACGAAAAATTGCGCAAGAACCAGGATGTTATGGATACCTGGTGATCTTTGAATCTAAAAGTCGAAGCGCACGGGCAAATTTCTAGGGAAATACAGAGAAATTATGAATCTTGTATTAATCGAAGGTTCCGCGGCAGAACTTCAAAAATTTTCAAGCAAGAGTTTATTAACGAAAGTAAAATCTACCCGGAACAAGCCACGACATGAAAGAAAACTTTGCGTTCTCTTTTATCTACCCGGAACAAGCCACTACACGAAAGAAAACTTTGCGTTCTCTTTTAAAGTTTGCTTTTCCTACGCTGTTGTTTGAAGGCATTCCAAGTTTTTCATCATTGCAGTAATCACTTTGTCTTGGCTCAAGAAAGGGTCACTTACGCTCTATATGACCCTTTTTCGATACGCCATTTAAATCGGTGAAAATTTGAAGTTTCAGCGATTTCACTTTTACCTTAGAAATCACTACTGTTGAACGAGCAAAAATTCACGGTCTTGAAGTCTAGAAAAAGTGGAAAATCTTTCCTACGAATTCCATAGATAATATTTTAGAGAAAATCATACAATTTAAACGCCACTATCAACGTTTTTTACCATGCAGCCAAAAGCTCGTAGAGATCATGAACAACTCAGTTTTAATCTGAATCTTAACCAAAACAGCAATTTAGGCATTAGAAGGGATTGCTTGCAAGAAAACAGCGTGCTGATTGCATGAATACACTTGCCTGTACTTGCGATAATATCGATTAAACACCAGAAACATTATCCCCAACAGGATTCCAATGGATGCGGCGATTGAAAATACAATATAGAGTTCAATAGCAACGGCTTGCGGCTCCAATCTTTTCTGTGAACTGTCGTAAGGGGTAAAACCATCTAAAAAAAACATAAAACATAAAGTTAGCCCTTTAGCTTCCATGAGTAACTTGGACAGAAATTCTCTTAACAATGTCTATATAATATCAAGCAGACTAGTGATATCAATTAGGAGATCATTAGTTGATCCAATACTTAATTCTCCAAACTAACCTCGTAGAAATTGTGTGATAGACAGAACGAGAATGAATAATAAGGCCTTGGGAGTAAAAAGGTTAAATTCATAATAGTAATAGGACCGAGTGGAGACCAATTCGGTCTGTAATCACACGAGTGATTAACAAAATCGGACGACGAAGAGGGAGTCCGATTTGTTTATCACGAGTATGATTACGGACAGAATTGGACGACAAGAAATCCTGTTACCAGTTAGTCATAACCATTTCAATTTCCGAAAAAACAAATACACCTAGAAAAATATTTCCAGGGTAGACAATGTCTTTAGTTAAATATTCTTCCATTTTAAAAATTGACTTTTTTTCTTCGGATAAGTTGTTTTTCTGCTATGGTTATTGTGATCAATTCTGTGATTGGTGGATTTAGCTGAATGGAAATAGTATGATTGGCTGCTTCAACTGTCCAGAATTACAACTGCACAGAATGATTGGTGAAAAATGAAGCAGCTGATGTACCAATCATATTTAAGGAAATTATAATGGTTATGATTAAGTGAGGAATTCTCAAGAATATAGTACAAAGGATCTTTGGATGGAACGAAAAGCTACTAAACTACATGGCTACGCTCCCCTTCGGATAACTCCTCCTTAGTTTTATCACTTAACCCTCTGACCCCTGAGAGTGACTGGCATCTAATCTCTCCTTACAATATCACCCCCCCCCCCTCCCCCCAATCATGCATTCAGGTCATGTGAATAGAGGAAACAATCACCAGCTACAGAGGCTCTTGACTATTAAACAAATTCTCCTTATCAGCACCTCAGAAGATGTATAGAGACAGTATGGAGAATATGTATGCTGATGTTAGGGTGTATATGGTTAATCTTAAGAACCGAATCCATTCTCACACTTGCCAGGTGCTAATCTCAGGTTCAGTGGTGTAATTTGAAGCGGAGAATTCATAGCGCGACCAAACTGATCTTCAAAGCTTTATTTTCATACTTACTTAAGGGTTCGAAAGAAAGTCTTTTTTCCAAGAATACAGAATTGTCAACCAGACCAAGACTTGGCACTCAGTAAATATTTTGATCTGGACACCAGGAGTCTAACTATACGTCGAAATCTTTGGACGGCGAAGGTGTGGCTGCATGGATTCGTGGTATCTAGGCTACATAGCACGTTTACAATTTTACACGAAAATGGAACGTGTTGGTTTATTGATTGCGGTGCTCGGTAATATTACAGCTTTATTGCATAATATTATCTCGCAAATGTGAAGGAGATGCCGAACTTACCACGCACGTAGGCGACGTTGTGTTGGTTCTTGATAATGTCAGAAAATCAAGTTAAAAAACGTCGCGCATCTATCTGCAAATCGCAGACGTCGAAGCAGCGAAAACTCTGTATTAGGAAGCGTTTTGCGCATGAGGAGACGGTAAAACTACTGGCGATTGTCACAAACTTCATCCGGTTATCAGTTTCATCTGAACGGAACGAAACTTTCGTACGGTTCCACGCAAACAGAATGTCCGTTCGAAGTTTTTGGCCGATCGAAAATTCGTCCGGTACCGTGTGAACGTACGTGGCTGTAATATAGACATCGAAGAACTAATGCAAAGACCCTTTTGAGGCGTGGACAGCAACCAGATCAGTCAAGAATACCGGAACTAATTCTGGAGCGCTTTGACGCAAATGGATCGACTAGATGGTCATCATTTTGGCATTCTAAATCAAGCAATATCTGAACCATATGCTGACCATATCGAGTAATTTAATCATGGATGTGTGCTTTTACTTTTTTTCCGAAAAGGTTACAGGAACAAATCCGATGATCTCATTGGCACTTAGTGCAGTTCGGCTTTTCCTATCTCTGCTCACAGCCACTGTAACGATTTGGTGGGTACTTGTCTTTGTCTCTTTGTTTCGAGGAAAAATCAAGATCCCTTTCACAGGTTTCACCAAGCAAACCCCGTCCACCTCCCCTCCCCCGCCTGATCTAACAGCCTTTCTAAATGTTGCATTTTACTTTACCTTTCCATACGTTGGTGTTGTTGAACAACTCAAACTCATCTTTCTTTGTGTCATGTCTTCCAATTTGTACAAGACCCTTTTCGCTAGCTGTTGACATTGATAAAACAACAGAGTAGTTATGAATATGAATGAGATCTTCGCGATAAAGGACAATACTTAAGCAGTGATGAAAGTAAGGCCTGGGGAAAAATTCAGGCCTGTGCAGAATTTGAACCCATGACCACTGCGATATCGGAAGAGAATAGTTAGAATGAAATAGTTAGTAATTAAAAGTACTGACATGACTGAGCGATACATATACGCTATCTCTAGTTTCTGGAAAGATTTTGCTTTTTTAATACTGAAATGTCTTGCATGATACAAACGCGTAATATATTGTTTGAAGATCTACAATGCTGGTTGTAATTTTCCGCATACATCTCCTGGACAGCAGTTAACAACTTAAATCATTCGTAACTAAACGTCCTGAAAAATTTTTAAGCCGAGTGACAAAAGGAGACAAACTGCGTTTGTCCCACTAGACGAAAATAAAAAGGGCAAAGACAGCTTTCTAGGAGCACTGTTAGTTGTAAGATAAGCGAGAAAATCGAAATTATTGCTCACTTCTGTATTGCTTCACTCCTATTATCCCTTGTCTGTAGTGCTCGTCGGGATCAAACGATATTGGACCCTGAAAAGGAATTGAGCAGCAACACATGGTTAAGTTTTTATCTTAACTCAGAACTTGGTTTTTGAAAGTTCTTATTTTTTCAGTGGACAAGAGACGTTTTATTATCAACCCTAGGCAGTTAAAGTATTCATCGTAGAGGGGGACGTACCCAACGGTACAAGCGACAGCTCATTATTAACGAACAACTGGAAAAATGGGTCTTCGTATGACTTTCCCCCTCGAGTTTGGCCTCGGGTAACCATTGATTAAAGGTGCCACATTCTGGAGAAGATCCTTTCATTTAAATCTTGGACGCCAGGGGGAAGGCTATGTTCCTTAATGCCAGAAATTTATTTGCCATTTTTTCGCGATAATGGGGTTAGAATATAAAACAATTACCGTAAGTCCTTCAAAGGACAAATTTTCCAGTTTTGATACGATAGTTTTTGTTATGACTGCATTCCCCAAAAACTTTTTTACATTATCTTCCAGAGGAAAATTTTCAGCATTTGCTTCCTTTAAAGCTAGCATGATGGACCACATGGTGTCAAAGGCAGTTGCAAACTCGATCTTCTTAGGTTCTGTCTTGTTTTCGAAGCCTTTCATCATGAACGCTTGGCGTAATGACTAGAAGACAAAAATAAATTATTGCGTAGACTTTTAGTTGTTGTGTGGTCGTCGTAACATTAAAATGCTCTGTCATCTCCTGTTTTTAGGGATTTGCAAAAATGAACCCTGATTTTTAACAAGGAGTATTTTTGGGAGGCCTGCAGAACAAACTACCCTACGATGTCCACTCCTTCTCAATATGGCTTTCTGCAATTGATTCTTGAGCGTCGAAAGATCCTTTTATTAAGTATATGGAATGGTCTGCTTGATATAATCACAACCTGTTTTTGTTGGCGACGGAAATAAATTTCCGAAGGTTGTGTATCAATGGAATTACGGTGAATCAAGAGCGACTAAGAAACTGGCAAAATTTAAACATCAAACTGGGAATCATCAAGCCTATTATGGTCCTTTCAGCTTCTCCCATCTCTGTCTGAAGTACCAGTCATATTTGCATTAAGCTTTCCGCGCCCTCTTGATGTCTTCATTGCTTACACTAAAAAAGGTGTACAAAGCTGCACAAAGGTGTACAAAGATGCCCTATCCCCTCTTGGTTATGAAGAAGTAAACGTTTATGAATCTCAAACAACTTAGGACCCCAGCACTGTACAGAACATCGTCATCCTTTTTTCTTACCAGACCAGATGCAGTAATGGTATCACCATCCGTCCGATATAAAATTTTTTTGTCTAGGATAATAGTTCTGTCTGCTACTTCTTCATACTCTTCTGTTGTACAAGTCCCAGTTTTGTTCTTGGACCTCTCGACATCGGCATACTCACTCCAGTCTTTGACGGTCTCCGCGTCAGGGTGCAGGATCCACACAAACTCTGGTCCATACATGCCCATTTTGTACAACTACAAAGAAGATTTAAAGCTGAAATTCCCTGCGTGTATATGTGTTCTTTTGAAATCTTCGATTTCGCATTAAGTTTTATTTAAATAATGAGAGATCTGGTTTTAAAAACGTTCTGGTGAACGGGGTACGATATACAATTAAATATATATATATATATATATATATATATATATATATATATATATATATTTATCATCTAAAATTCGGTGTTATACAAGGATTTCCAGCCCTGAGGAAAGCCGTAACAACATACGTGAAAAAATGCGATATTTTTCTACGTGTTTGATATCGCCAATAAGCTGCTGAACGTCACTCCCCTTTCGTGCTACTTCGTTGGTTGATGAATGAATGGCAAAGCCGTTTGTTTCCTTACTCGGAACTGGTTAGATCAAATGACCACCACAAACCGTCTAATATTAAGCCAAGCTTTAATAATTATTCGATCTAAAAGAAATACATGTATAATTCGCAATTAGAACAAACGCAAATCAAGTCTTCATCTTGTAACTAAATTAAAAAACTTCAATATAAACTTACTTCTGTGGCGGATCGTTACAACAGTCTCACTTTACGGGTTACCAGATTCTCCAGGTAAGCGGATTTATAGACAGAAAAACGATAACAAAATAACTTCTTTCTCACTTCGATTCTGCTGAAAAACTGACTTAATACGTAATAATCTAACGCTTTCAAATCAATCTATTGAATTAATGTCAATCACGATTCTTGTCATCGAATAGATCTGTCAACAAGAGGCAACGCCTATTTATTAAACGAAACACCGTCACCATTCTCAATCCAAGGTCGTTTGGCGGAATTTTTTCGGGCTATGGCTGCTAAACACTAAAAAATCAGTATGGCTAATAAACAGTGACGTTCAAACTTTCCTAGAAGGCAAAGAAAACCAAAATACGAAAAGAAAACCCGAAAGCTACGTACTCAGTGGCTTTAGTAATGGCGTTTCTCGCTGCTGAAAACGAAAATTAACACGGCTATATCAACACAGGTGAAAAAATACGATATTTATTCACGTGTGTTGTTACGGCTTTTCTCAGGGCCGGAAATCCCTTATAACACCGCAGTTTATGTGATAAATAATCCTGTAAGACAAAGATAGATACAATTTGGGTACAATTCGCGACGAAAATTTTGCAAAGGTTAAACATTATATAATAAGCTCAGTTATGCACGCATTCTGATTAGTTCTCACTTATGATCTATTGGAGGACAGACGTATAGATGAAGTCATCATTAAACTTTTTTTAATTCTTTATTATATAAAACAAATAGATTCCAAGTTGCCGTGCGTCTGTACCACTTTTTTGTTCTTACCACATTTTGACGTCATCTGTGATCTATTACTGAACAGACGCACGGCAACTTGGAATCTTTTTGTTTACTTGAAAATTTAAGTAAACTCACGTTACAAAACACCAGACTAGCTCCTCTTCCATTGAAAGCACCAAAGAATATTTTAGCATCCAAGTCCTAAATGGAGAAACAAATATCATGACACCGTTACCATGTACTTTATATCAATACAACAGCTCAAATTCGAGTATTTTCAAGCCTTGCGTCCCTGCAATGGATGACTTCCTTTAAGAATTGATTCAAGTTAGGAAAAAATTTTGTCGTTATAACAGAAGAGGAGAGAAAATTTTTTCGACGGTAAGCTGTTTGTAAACATTTCTTTTTGAGCGCTTTAGAGAGTATTCGAAGGGTAAAATCACCCTCGCATCCATTGTGCTTACCAATTATGCCCTCTAATATGCCGTTCGACATTGGCCGTTTCTCATAAAGCTCACTATTTTCTTCCAGCTTCGCATTCGAGAAACTGTTTCCTTCTTTGATCAAATAATTTCCGCGTTTGGATATCTGCACATATTTCCACGCCAAACGAATGCTAATATTTGTGTATTTTCACACCAAATTGAGAGATGATAGTGCAAGCACCTAAGAAGGGATTGGTTTTAGTGTTTCCTTGAATTGGCGGCTGGTGTCAGTTTTTAGGCCAATCATAGAACGAAGAAAAGTAATGGCTCAAAGGCACATGAAACATGAGTGATAAACGCTAACACAGACGTATTGTGCTGTAAGTATAAGCGAGTTTAAGTAACATCTACCTTTAGTTTTTTCAGTTTAACTTGGATATCTATGTTGACGTCCAGTTCAGGGCTGATTTCACCAGTATTTATTGCTTCAAATCCAATAATTTTAAAGTCTGCTTTCTCTATTAGGTTGCTCACAACCTGCAATTTTATGTAAGGAAAAGTTTGAAATTCACAATGACCTCAGTTCTCTTCTCGCATGCATGAAAAAAAAGTTACTCAGAGTTCTGGAGATTTATTGCTAATAAGATGATGATTTGCTGAGTAGCTCATTAACTGATCAAAAATGGACCAAAATAAAAGAAATAACTTGTTGCTTTGATAGAATATAATAACACACGAGAAGATTATTCAACGTGGAGGAAACGCGTAGTCGTATGGCTAAGTTGCAGGTTTTTGCTTAAAATTAAAAGATAAAAAAAAGACAACACTGAGCTCTAATAAAAATAAAAACCACAAGAACTCTCCACCCCTCCCCCCCTCCCCCAGAAATATGTAATGGTCTGTCACTCAAATCATCAAGTTAGAGTTTTAATGAAGATATCAAAAACTTGAAAGTAGCAGAAGACTTCTTACCTTGACATAAAGACCCGCTGTATCTAGAAAGTCGTACACCACGGCGGCTCTTTTCCATTTAAAGAATTTTATTATGCTTTTGACAGCTTTATTGAAGGTATAAGCTGATGGTGCAAACGTAAACCCGTAAGGATTTAATAACTCTTGATACCTGGGCGTTGTGGTTAGGTACGTTACCTGTTAAATTCAAAGAGAAGTGATAGAGCGTTCTGATGGGAAAGTGCCAACCAGAGTTTGTCTAACGCCAGCGAGGCATTGGGTCATTTCATAGCACGATCTGGCTGAAAAGGTATACCCATTCCATTCCCTCAGCGGAAAGCTAGCAGACACGGTGGAAATTGTAGTTCACCAGTTGACCATTTCATTTCAGGCCAAGGGAACGTTGCCTTAAATTACTGAAACGATCTGCATTCCTCTGTCTGAAAAATCACGAACCACATCGTGAAACCGTGACCCTTTAGAACCTAAATCTTGTTTACGAAATCTCGAGCCTTGTATTTCGGGTCTCGAAAGGATCTACGGCGTTATATGCAATAATTTAGATGGAATTGCAAACGGAAACCAACTAAGTTACGAAATTTCCAAACAAGGTTAATCACATGGTCTATAAACGGTTGATTGCATAGTATTCTTGAGTCGAGTTGCAGATATATACCTTCAGTTTAATTATAAAATTAAAAAGAATTCAAAAGGTTGACACTGGCTAAAAAATATATTGTTCTGGACGTTTTGGCTACTACTGTTGCCTTCTCTAGCAAAAGTAAAAATGCAAATGTCTGACGGCGTCCTGCTTGGTTTATGTCCACGATGTGTGATAAAACTAAACCTGGAAGGAATTTTTTAAGTGCAACAAAAATCTCTAGAGTATTTTTAATGGCTCTAAAAATTCTTAATGTTATTGTATATGTTTGGTAGCGTTATGTGTTCGTTAAAAACGTTTCTATCTCGCATGGAATGCCAGGCTTCAAGAATTAGTCTTCGTCGCCACGCCAATGACCTGTCAACAATTTCAACACTCTCCGAGTCTATTTGGTGATTGTGAAGCATATGGTGTTTGGCCAACGACGCATTTTTATGCAATGTTTCTATGGCCTTTGTGAGTTCTTTCACGCGTGTTTTTAGTGCGCGCGATGTCTGACCAACGTAAACACAATCACAATCTTTAAATTTAATCTTGTATACGATTCCTCTTGAAGCCTCTTTCTCGATCTCGTCTTTTGGCTTTTTAAGTATGCTCGAGATGAAGCAGATAGGCTTATGGGCGACCTTGATGTTGGAACCTTGAAGACCTTTTGTGACTCTCTCGGAAAATCCTTTGGCATAAGCAGGATAACCAAGCCACGCTGATTGGTGTCATTCATTTCTTATTGTCTATTAGGTTGGCGGCCATTGTGAATGAAATTAGCCGGGTAGTTATAAGCGGCGAGGGCTTTCGTTACTCGCTTAGTTTTCAATGATACTTCCTCCTTGGTGGAAGGACTGTTCTTTGCGCTAACTATGAGAGTGCGCACGACCGAGCATTTCCCTCAAGGATCGCGCTACACACCGAATATTGTTAATATCATTAATTTGCATGTAACTATGAATTAAACACATCCTATGAGTACATCGAACTTGTAATCGAGCGGAAAAGCAAACAAGAAATCATTCTAAGCAACCGACCGACCCAAAAATCTATCTGAATAGCTAAAAATTCACTAAAACACCTAGAAGTTTACTAAACAAAAACAAAAACATTGGTCCTCTCTCCGTCCGTCTGTCACTCGGTTTAGTTCGCCGTACATCTATTAATAATCAAATAATCATTATACCAGTCAACCATCCCCCACAATCCAACAAGAGGAAGCTTCTTAGCCAACCCAAAACCTGCTAAGCCAATAAATGTATTAATCGGTAGCAAAATGTCTGTTGTTTCTCACCATAGGCTTTCTGTAGAATCGTGCAACTTTCAATACCGAGGAAGCTTCGGGAGGAGTTTGAGGACCAAGTAGAATCAAGGCATATCCATCCTCCCGTGAGGGGTATCTCAGTGCATCTACAGCGCTAACTATGGCATTTGCTTCATTACCCTGTTGAAAATCAAGGACATTATTGTTATTTGTACTTTATTTCCGGAAGCGACAAAGAGTAGAAAAAAACTTCATGAAATAAGCTTCTGGTAAAGCACGACACCTCTGAGTAAATTTAAAGGACACCCACACAATAAGTTCTCCGAATGAAGACTTATGCTGCGAGGAAAAATAACTTTTATCTCACCATCAGACAATATAACATCAGCCAATCAGATATTAGGTTTTTAGCCATGTAGTGCAAATTGACCAATTAGGAGGTCAGATTCGCATCCAAGATGGCGACTTGGTTTGTCACACAATCTCATCATCACGCTAGAGTCACGTTAGGCCGTAACTACTTCAGACATGAAACACACATTAAGTGAAATAGTCAAATAAAGTAAAAATACACCATGCCGTCAGTGGTCGAATATTATGTACATTTGAAGACGATTTTCGAAAGTCGATCTTAAACTGCAGTCATCAGAACATTGTCGTGAATACTTTCTGATGGTAGAGATGAAGTTTGTATGATTTTTGGAGCATTCTTTCACTTTGAGGCTGAAATTCATTCTCTTCACATTAATCATATATCAGGAGGTGGTGAAATAAAAGGATAAAACTCAGATTATTTTCTTTAACATAACTTACATTTGTATAGTACACGTTGGTTATTATTTTATACTTGTCCAGGAAATCTTTAAATTCTGAAGAGTTCTTGGCAACTTCGATCGCCAGATGTATACCGGATTCTATGGTGCCGTCATTTCTTTTATCGATTACTGCAATGAATAGCTTCTTCTTCTCGGTGCTATTACAATATGTTGTATTATTTGCCACATTGGTGCCGTTACAGCTCTCCGTCTTATTGGCGCCGTTACACCACACTAACTCGATCACGACAATTAAGAGCAAAATGGAGATAACCGCTTTATTGTTCATCGCAGAGTTCGAAGCTTATTGACGCTGAGGTGACGTAGATGTCTTGCTCTGTTGAAAGGTACGAAGGTAAGGTCAACCCTCTAAGCTGCATAATTGGTAGCAGTAGAAGTAGTATTTACTCAACCTAAACAGAACTCACGAATGAAAGATGCGAACGTGAGAATTCACGCGTGATAGCGAGGGGAAGCCCTCTCCACGCGTGTCTCCTTTCTCGTGAGCGTGTGTTTCCTAGAATATTTGCAAGTACTTTTGAGCAGGGTGATGAAACAAAGCTAAGTCTGCACTCGAGCTAAGAAACCCATCCGGCCACAACTTATTCCGACATTTGTAGCAAGAATCGACGGAAAGGGGGGGGGGGGGGTTTACAGGTTATCCCATCATCATTAAGTCAGGTCTCCCTGACAATTCCCGGGGGAGAGGCAATGTGAGAATAAAGTGTATGACCCAAGAACACAACAACAACACAACAACACACGTCCAGCTATGAACCTTAAACCACTGTAAGTCTCCCGATATCCTATGCAGGTTGTTTCGCCGGAAACCAGCTGAAAGTGTGGCCTGTTACTCAAAGTTAGGAACCCCGATTTGAGAATTCAAAAAAAAATTCATGTTTCTTTGAGGATTCAAAGCACAGCCAAATAATAAGCGTTCACCGGCTCTACTGACCAACCAATGGGAAAGTGGCGAATTATATATCATGCCCGTCCTTTGATTCATCTCTCATGTTGGTGTTCACCACAAAAGTTTCATCACCGATGGTTGATGCTCCTTACGTCAATATTGTTTGTGAACGAGGAATTCCGAAGTGATCAGATAAATCAGCGATATCTTTTATTTGAAGCAAGCGGCATTTTACCCTTAAATAGTTGAACTAACAGTGTTTGCTATGCGATACGAATATTATCATTGCAAGCTGTGATAAAGCGCATCTTTCACAATTAGGTCTAAGCTGAATATTTTCTGTTAAAAAAAGAAACAAACATTCGATTTGAGAAATAATCAGAGGAAATTAACGTAAAACTGGCTGATTTTAATCTGCAAAATTCAGTTGCTGCTGCCATGTAAATTTTATAAATCTTTGAGCACCTAATTCAACGTCTCTTATTGGAATTATGAACTGTTTTCATATGCGCGGTATTCAATTACGCTGGCTTCCGTCTTCCTCAGTGAAGTGATAAGACATCCACGTAAACATGCACACGGAACTGTTCCCTTTACCAAAACGTTCCGCAAAAGAAAAAACAAGTTCACTCTCTTCGGATTTTACCAAAATTTATAAAAAGAAATAAAAAAGCTTCAAATTTCCGACTCGATTAAATACCCTTTTAGGCTTATAGCTTTAACTCGAACATGCCGTCTGAATTCACATGAAACTTTTTTAAAATTAAAAATAAAAACTACCATCCGCTTCATGAAAAAACATTGAAAACGATGCCGATAAAAGCATTGATTCCCCGACTACGAGAAGTGATGTTGACAAATTAAAAGATGGAGGTTGGAAGTACTTGATAACCTTCCGCTTAGAAAAGATGACTTATAAATTTGTTGCCAAGGAAGTACTTTTTTCTAGGAAAATATAACTTCCGTAAAAAGTTGATCGCATAAACTGGACACATCGACGAAATATTTATATTTCTGATAAAAATCTACATTTTTCTTTTCTTTAAAAAAGATGAACTGAGTTACTTTTAGAATGTGAATCACGGTCGAACGAAAGATTTGCCTCAAGAAGATTGAGCAAAGCTCGTTGATTCGGTGAAACTCGCTTTGCATTCAAGTAAGATAGAGCACTTAAAGCTATAGAACTTCCTGCAAGTTAAAGAAGAGCGCTAAAAAAGTTAACTCGAGCCCAAAACGACAAACTACATTGAATTAGGCTCAGAATTCTAGTTCATTTTCAGTTCATTTCGAACTAAAATCATTTAAACCCTCATCAGCTTCAAAAAATGGACAAACGCCACAGCTTCGATAAAAATTTTGTTCACATCCTACCTTTGGGGTTTTAGCTCTCGCAATTTGAGAATGCGATGTACAATTTGAAAGTAAAATATGGTAGCATTAGGTTCAGTTTTTTTTCCTTGATAAGCCAATCTGTGTAATGATTGTTGTTTACGAGAGAAAATCGTGGGAGGAGCGCCACTTGGTTTTCAAAAGATGACGAATTAATTATTGTTCTTAATTGATATCACGAAAAGTAATATTTCCTACTCCCTGCGGACTTTTGAAGGTCAAATATATCTTCTTTTCAACGAAAGCTCGTCTCACCGTGGGTGATTCTCCAGTCATGATTTATTACTTCTTCCTTAGACAGTTCGCACGAAGCCACTGGCAAGTTTTTCCATGGAGACATTAAATATACCCTAAAGGAAATGTGCGCCCACCAGCCACTGAACATGCTGAGCTCAAAAGCACAATTTTGAAATTAATTTAAACTGACAGCAGGCTATAGTGGACAGTTACTGATTATTATCGATAAGTAGGCGGATTAAAGATAGAACCCCACCTGACAAGACCTCCAGGCACAACTACACCTGTCTGTATCACTGATGTCGTCTATTGATTCGAATCTAGTGAATTCGGAATATTCTCTCTTAGATGCATGTAAGATTGATGGCGCTTTCGCCTCACTAATGGTCATTTTGGCTGTCTCGTTGCTTTAAGTTGCGTTTACTAAAAAGTAGAGGAGAGCAGCAAACCTTTCGAGCAATTTATAAGTATTAAGTTCGTCTGCGAAGACTTTTTTTTTTACCATATTTTGGTCGACCATGCAGCATGAAAGGCGCTCGGTTCTGATTTGAAATGTTGGGTAGTTGCTTGGGACGCACAAACTAACCTTGCAGTGAATTAAAATCGAATCATGGCGCGATAGTTCAGATGCATACAAATATCTAAACACTCAGAAAACAGAATCAAAGGGGAAGAGGGGCGGTTAGGGGTCCAGGAGATAATTAAAAAATATATAAATCTTACCTAGATTTAGCCGGATCCAAAATCCTGACTGAAATAAATATTTACCTTCCAACTTTCCAAGAGCGGCTGTTTTTTCAAGCTTCAGAGGTTCGTCGTTCGTCTTGCTGAGCGAGTACTTCAGTTCTACACTCAAACGGATGTAGACAGTAATTAGTATTTAGCTTTAAACATTGCTCAATGTACAAGGAAATGAAAACTGTGCTATCGCCTGGCGACAACCTCACTCATAATGTTATTACCGTGATCTACTGTTAGCGGTAAACCATGGTAAAAAAATTATGTTTAATAACAAATACATAAATAGAAGTGTTGCTGTCAAAATAACCTCATATTATGAACTGATTTGGAACTCCTTAGAAAACGATTAAATCATCTCATATGTATGCTTTATATTAAATGGCAATGGAGGTGAAAAAGGAATCATTGAAGATCGCATTGTTCGAATTAAAAGACACGCAAATATCTTACCATCAGTAAAGTCACATTAAGCCAAAAACCTGCTGCTAGTTTCTTTTTCATTCAAAAAATGAACATTACACCTACATCAACACTTAAATTGACCCATTGGGAAGAAAAACAGGAATATTTAACGAGTAAAAAATCATTGGACGCCTTGGTCTTTCAAGGGAGAATAACAAATAAGACGCGCCATGGACCAATTAGGATAGAGATTTTTCGCGGAAAGATCAAACAAATTAATCAGTAGATCACATAAATGCTCCTTAATGAACAGTAATAGACTACTGTCGGGTTTACATAAACTTTTTGTTTACGAACAGGTTTTAGGTCTTCATTACTGGGCAGTTTCAAGTCGCCTCAGGGCTTGCATTTCACGTGTAGCATATCTGTTCGGGTTAGAACTGTCGGATAATTAACTAATTAATCGGGTGATAATTGTTTGCAAACCTAAAGGTAATTTCCCCTTTTTCTTTTAGATTAAAGAGTTACAACTTGCCTTTATTAGCTCTTTTAAATCAATAGTTTTGATTGACTTTCCACATTTTTTTTCAGGCAAATGAGTGCTTATGTTAAGATGTAAAGCACATGCTTACTGGTCAAAATTAACAAGGTTGCTCCTTTCATGTTATTAGCAATATTGATTTATTTGACGAGTTGAATTGTAGTCGTACTTTGATTGGTTCTTTCATGATGTATTGCAAAACAGAAGAATAAATGACGTCACCATGAACAACTCTTTGCTTTTTTCTCGCATGAAACAAACAGATTCCATGTTTCCATGGGTCACAGAACCACATATTTATAACATCTATGGATTTATTTGTTAAATTGATAGAAACAAAAATAGTTTTAGTAGTAACGACAATGAAACAGTGATTATGGTAATAATAATGATAATAATTTAAATTATAATAATTGTAAACATCATTTTTTTCACAAAAATCAAAATATTATCCAAGACGATGGTTATAACAACAATTACAAATTTATAATGAAGAAAAGTTAAAACGCTTAAGATACAACCTGAAAATCTATTGCTATTGGTGATCTCTACTCCATATTTGAACCAACCATTTATGATTTACTTTCACGACATGATGCCTATTTTTCCGTTGAAAATATGTATTGTACGTTAATGAAAAAAACAGAAAGTTGGAGCGAATTATTTTTGAGGCTCTCTAAGAGCAAGGATTTGAATGTCACACGGCAGATTTGAAAGTGCCACTAAAAGAAAAAGTGCATAAATTACTTGGCAGAATGAATCTGTTTTGTCTGCCGAACTGCATGGATTCTTAGCATCGCTTATTAAAGTTATGTGTGCTTAGTGTATGTTATGAAAAAAAGGCAAAAAAATATCGAACAAAACTTTACTAGAAGAGAGTTTATCCTTTTATAACGAGAGAAGTTCAGCTTGAGGAAACTAAAAAAATTTATTTCGTCAACAAAAAGTAAAAAATTAAAAAGTTCCGAAATGCATGAATTCTTTGTGTAAAATATCTGAAATAAATATCAAAGAAGTCCAACCTCGAGTGGGTTCCCTATCAAAGCAGATTATTTTCAATATGGTGGATAGGACTAAAAGAATCGAATGTAATCCATTGTAGTTAAAGATCATAAGAACAACATAAAACGCTTAAAAATTTTGACAAATCAAAATTGATTTTGAAATGTTTCTTAGGAATACTTGGCTTCTTCATAATCTGTTCAATGAAAAATACCAGTAATGTAGCTGGTTGGAGAGAGACCACCTGGACAACACAAAATTGTGGGCCGTCAAATAAGCGTTTACAAGGAACTCTAGTTCTCCCGAAAGGAAAGAAAAATGGAAAATACGGGAACTCTTTGTCATAAAGTTAATGATGTTCTGGTTCTTACTGATTTGAACCTGCACATTTGGACTGCTCGAGCATTGAGTTTTTCTTGTATTTAAACACAATCTTTGTTATTATCTGGTTCAGTTGTCAACACAACAGAAATTCTACAATACCTGAACGCTTTAATGCTGCGATCGTATTCACTTGTGAAGAGCAAGATAGAAGGGAAACCAAATTTCCTTTAAGCCCTTATTTCGGTTTTAACAACGCCGCAGAATGTTTTCAATCGAATTTGGAGCGACTTAAATACATTCAGTATTAGTAAATTTTTAATTATCTAACGCAGTTGTAAACTGCGTGGTTAACATTTTGTATGCTTAGCTAGGCTTCAATTAACTGTTACAATGTATTGAAAACAATACAAATAAAATAAAAAATACAGAGGGACAACGATGTACATGCTGTTAGTTCAAGAACCTAAATTCATTTTAGTCACGGATTCTTAACCGTCGCTAAAATTTTACTAGATAGGTCTGGTACCTGTTACAAACAATCACTCAGTAGAACGGAGCGCGATCAGAGGAAACGGCGGGATTATAGCGGAGGAATGAAAAAACGTGGGAGGCTTGGGTCAGGCTGCGTAATGAACGTGACCCGACCCAAATCTCGCTCGTTTTTTTTTCTATCTCTATTAATCCATTAATAGAGATAACCTATTAACTATTAATTATTAATCTATTAATTTCGCTCCGTTTTACAAACTGAATGCCTGAAACATGCTCAAAAATTTGACTTCCAAATACAACAATTTTCCTGAGGGTAAACAGCATTTCGAAGTGTAAAATATTTACTCAGGTTTTAATGACACATTACACGGGTTATGCCCCGTTCCTTACGGCATATATCCGAGGAATAAGTTTTCTCTCTTGGCAATTGGCAATTGCCGAGTATGAAGTTTTTAAAATCATTGATGTTACATATCATAATGATCATCTTCTTTATTCTCGTGATCTTAATGCGTGATTCAGGGGTGGTATTGTGAGGGGAAATTACATACTGATTACTCTTAGAGATGAGCTAAAAAGGGATTTAAGGTCTCTACAATTTTAGCCTCCCACTGCAAAATTCTGATGACGTTAAAGGGGATAAGTTTCTAAAGAAAGTATAGTGCTGCGTGTAAGATAAAGTAACGCAGCTAAGGACGTTCGATTGTTAGATAGTTCACATACATGGTCTACACAGAAAAGAAAACCTCACAAAATACTTCCCAAGGAACTTATTTGTACTCATGATTTATGTAAAGTAAGCATGCTCTTTCATTCCAAAAATCCTTTTGGGAAGAGTCTTTTGTGGGATTGAGCTGCAACAGAGTTGGAATCAATTTATTTTGGCTGATGCAGTGGTGATTGTTCGACTCGAAGCAGCCGTCTTTCCCGAACATCAAATTTGCATGAAGTTAACTACATGAACTCTTTCACCAAAGGTGATTGTGGACCTCCTGCGCTGCGGATATAGGAAAAACCTTCCCACGAAGGTAGCCTTAAATTGAAACTTAATCTAAATTAAGTTAACGCTTATGTCTCTTAAGAGATGTAAACCGAATTTACATCAGCTATCACGAGTGCAAATTGAAAACGAAAGTACACCCTTTTGGTGCTTCGGCTAATCATTCTTATTTTTTTGTGACTCGAGCCTACAAACGCTCTTAACAAGTTTTAAAGTTGTGAGGTAAAGTATTTCAATAAATCAATTCGGACCTGACCAGATTAAGTTCGGCTACAAACTGAGTTATTCTTCAGTGTACCGTATAATAACAACCGTATTATCGATGTTAAAAAAGACTCTTAAGTATTTGTGTTAATTGTTTTGTTAGACCACAGTTTCAAATTTCTTTTATCTTTATTTCAACTTTTCGTAAAAAAAGAAAATAAAGACGTTCTTTGCTGATTCTCAACCTAAGTATGATCTGAAAATCTTGGTCAGCTTGAACGTGATAATAAAAAGGTGCTTATAAATAAAAAAAGAGAGTATAAATTTGCTAAAGTGGAATACCGCGCACAAATTTCGAGCTGACGATTACAAATACGCGCGTAGGATTTTAAGCCTTTGAAATAACTTTTTATCTCCACATAAGAGTCGCAGAGAGAAACCGATGTGGATTTTGAGTAATCATGGAAGGAATTAATTTTCTGCAAAACGTGGAAATACCTCAGCTTCGTATTTGATAAATTATGGAACAAACTGGATGTTTTGTTAAGATCTTGGCTGCAGTCAGATTTCGTGCCTACTCGAACGCAATTATTTGCAATGACGTCGTTGACTCCAGATTAATCTTAGATTCTATTTCCGACGATAATCGTTTTTTCCCCTTGTGAAATTCAGCAGCGCGAACATTATATTTTGATAAATGAAGCTATAGAATTGTTTTATTTCGAAAGATATATTCAAGTGAAAATGGCCATTTTGACCGATGACGTTAATACTTAGTTTCAATAAAAAAATTATGCTTGCGTTTATGAAAAATCGCATTTCAATTGACAATGTAGTAAGCAGAATTTTTCGATTTGATTAAATGAAAGCCTTTCCCGCATATCACACGTGTGGAAAAAAAAAACTACCTCTATTATAGGGTGAATTCTATCAGAGATTATAAAATTGAATAAATGTTAAGATCTTTTTTTACTTTGTTAAATGCAGAAAATTGGATGCGCTATGATAGAATCGTATTCATGATATGGAAAGCCAATGCAGTCATTTTCGTTGCCGTTCACACCATGACATTGACTGATAGTGATAAACTGCTGCTTTTGAATATGAAATGTATGTACGGCTCGCGGGCTGTTTTATAGGATTCAGCCCCTTTCTTTCAGGGGTGGAACACGAATGGTTTACTATCTCATAAACGTCTCTTAACACTGAAGTGATTTGACTTCTGGATGAGTTTAGGTCAGTTAGAAATTAAAAGGATGTGTTAAACGCTAAGTGAAATTCAGTTTTTATGAACTTTTAACTTGCATTTTGCCACAAAAGAAACAAAAGATTAATTCAGCCTTCCTCCTCTTGGTTAATAAAGTGCTCGGATGGAAACGAAATGCTCAGTGGGTAGAGACACCCACTACGTTTTAAAATTACAAATTACTTTTTCTACGTCACCCAGAACTTTAAGCAATGTTTGAACTGCACAAATTGCAGCGATTTATCGTAAAAAATACTTGTTAGAATTCTTCATCTTCGAAAGAGGAGCACTTAGTTGTGTTTTGATGCTACCGTTCTTGTTGTCGTCGTGTTCTTTCGCGCCTCTGTTTTTGTCCTGAACCCATTCGTGTTCGTTCAAAACACAACATTTGCATGCCTTGGAGAGCTTAGTAAATTGAGAGCATCGCAGATCCCTCTTGCCAAATATATTTGCAGTGTTAAAATTAGAATTAGAGCAAATTTGTCGGCATGTTACGGTATACACAGGAGTCAACTGACAAGGCTCTAATATAGAAACAAACAATTTTCAAGGCAACCTTTTTAAGTGTCAAATTTGAGCTTTTGTGATAGAATTACGTACAAGAGGTTTAGAAGATGTACATTTGTGATATCAAACAACGCATCCTTGTAGAAAGGGGAGTCAAGCCATTGTTTGTCATTACAACGAAGGGCGGTAGAGTGAAACATATTCTTTTGTCTTATTCGTGCTTGTCAGTGGTAGTTTCAAACTAAAATTTTCGATAATAAACTAAAGGAGATTTGTAATCTTATCCCTTAATTTAGAACTCAACTAATGCTCTGAGACAGTGAGGTTATCCCTCACATTTCAGTTTTGTTTACATGAAGCCATACATAAACTCGCTATAGTAGTATTTACCTTTGCACTTTCTGGTTTCTCGATGTTCAGTCTTATTCTGTGGTTATCAAATGTTCGATTCGCTCTCTTTCTGTCACAGGAAAGAAAAGATATTGTCCTCAAAATGGCTTTAGGGATCCAACCTTATTTCCACTGAGCGCCAAAAGATGTTTTCTTAAGAGTGTGATACAAAATCTGTAGGCGATCGACAAAGTGCTTTTAACTGAATCACCCAGACAACCATAGGTCCCTAAAGAGAATTTTTTTCATTAGTAATTCAAAGTACGTCATTCTGGTTTTTACACTAGGCCAATTTTCTTTTCATCTGTCCATCTTTACACCTCCATTAATTGGCCTTTATGCAGTCCAAGTCGTATCGCTTAAATCAAGCGGATTTAGTGCGGAAAGATTAAATTAAAAATACTGCATGGCTGCATGAGGTCCAAATCGCTCTCAATCTGGTTCATCTGTGAATGGAATAATAACTGCATTTTTAAGTTTATTTTGTGTTTTTTGGTTTTTTTTATTTGACAAAGAATTTTCGTTATGGAGTTTTATGAAACGTGTTAAGGTTTGGCAGAATTTCGAAAAAAATTATCAATCCAAAAGAAAACGATTGTTTAAGACATGCACAAGGATGGTGTATTCTAAAATTCTTATCAAACCGCGCATTTCCCAATTTCGATCGGAAATCTCCATCCAGTTAATATTTCAAATTTTATCCTTTAATTCTCCTGCCTTTAAAAGCACTTTACCAATTAAATAGTTCGTTTAATTCATTCAAAGACATACGGTGTGCCGTGGGCAAATTGTGCAGATATATCACGCACATGCATGCAACAAAAGCTATAAAGACTGTTAAAACACTATACGAAAGTTTCGCCGTTGTTTGGAAGAACCTATAGCAAAAGTTTCATCGTAGTTTCGTTCTCGTAGTTAGTACTGGGAAAAAACATGAATTTACTTTAAATGATCCACCTTATGCAAGTGCCCTTTCGCAACTCAATGCTATTGGGAACCAAATTTTAACGCAGACTGATACTGTTAGGGAGATCTGTAAGCTTATCATCTTCATATCCTGACGGCTCCAAATTAACGCCACGGGAGATATTTCTTGCGATAGCTGTGAATGTCACCGGTAAGTATTAAGCGCTCTTGCTCTAAATTTATTCCTGATTAGAACGGATGAAAAATGGGAGTTAAAAACAAAACCTTTTAGAAGGTTAAAAAATCGGCAAACCCGGTTTCAGTTTATTTTTTTTTTACCTTATGAATTCACGTTTTGCACCTTTAGGCAAATAGAAGCTAAAAACTAATACTTTTTTGATCATTTTCTGCTAAAACAAACTCCTTTCTTAAGAAACTGTAACTTAACGAATGCAACGAAATTACCGAGGAAATGATCGTCAACCTAAGATGCTTTCATTGAACTTTCCTTTTCATTACAAAAGGAAATGTATGAAGGTTAGTATGGAAAATATGGTTATTGATGTTAAGTTTACCTCGTGTTTTCTCAGGCTGTTTTAATGCTACGAGTTTTTTTTTAATCAAATGCGTACCTTATGATTTGGTCGTTAGTCTTAAACTTGTATTAATGGACAACCTCATGGAAAATGAATTCTTGCTTTGACTAAGACTTCTCCTTTAATGGCGGGAAATTTTGTGACACGCGTGGGTTGGAAACCGATGAAATGATATCATGAGAAAACATCATTAATTTGCAACAAAATCGGCAAGAGCAGATTCACCTTCGTTCGGGCAAACGATTCAGTGGTTTATTATACAAATCTGCAACCGACTGCTTCGGCCGAAAGATTTCACCGAAAAACTGCAAAGTAGAACTCGATTTATTTTCGGTCGTTTTGGCTGTTGTTAAGACAGACAAATTTGATGTCTGAAAGAGTATCCCTGAGCTGGATATCGGTAAACATCAGCGTAATCTTAGTAAAAGTTACTTGGTCGCAGTACATCGAATCAGTTTTGCTGTACTCCTACACTCTTCGGGCTTCATTAGTAGCTTTTTTCAGCTGACCTACGGTTTAATTTACTTCTTTCGTGCTATTCTTACTTTCTCTATTAATTTCAAGGTCGCTTTAACTGCAAAATGTAACTTTTTTTTCTACACATCAGAACTACAGCAAAGCTGAAAACTCAGTTTGATGACTCAATCAAATGAAATTTTAGACTAATGGTTCGTTGTCATACGACCGTGGTCGGAATCTGAGCAAAATTCTTGAGCGGATATTCATTTTCAATGAGCGACCGGAATAAGTAGCATTCTTGCCTGGGAATATGCACACATGGCACGAAAAACAGTCTACACGAAACTTTAACAGACCTAAGGCAAAACTGACTCAAAACTCGTGCGAGGTACTTTACCTTCGCTTCCGAGTGATTGGAAAAAATTTCACCTGTTTTCACATCTTCCACTTCAGTTGGCCATCAACTTATTGATACACTTGAGAAGTTTGCGGAGCACTCTAGTGGTTGCAATTGCTCTCGAATGCCCTTGAAGGAAACATTTCGCTTACTTTGTGAGTGTTATGCAAATTTCTCAGTATGCATCAAACTCCTATAATGCACGCGAAAGCACGAATTATTGGCTTATTGAGAGCATTAATATTTCGTAGACATAATAATATTTTTTTTTAGGCTTTAGCCTTAGCATTTATATTTTCTATGAAAGGGTTTCTAGATAGTCAATTTACTTCCTACATAAACCACACTCAAAAGTTCCTTATATTTTTTTTCCTTCAAGATGCATTTCAGAGTAACATCCCTGCCTAGGGGATCACTTTTGAAAGACTTTCAATCGTGGCCGACAGGCATGAGAAAGCTCACTTTACCACAATAACGAATATTTGCATGAAATCCAAACACTGGCCTTCGAAATTTTCGACCAGTGTGAACTTAAACAGGTTTGCAAGATGCTTCAAGTTACATTTATAACCGGAAAATAACTTTAAATTTGGAACAATTCGTACATTTATTCTCAGATGCAGTTAAACTAGCGCACAATGTTTTGGTAGTGTTTAAGAAATCTAACCCAAAGATTTATATATAAAGAGATATAAGGTTTCAAATTATCATTATTTCTTACCTTATAGGTAGAGGATGGCTGAGTTTGAATGCATAAACAATTAGATGTCTTCTTCAAGATTACTACTTTGATAGTGTGAAATATTCTGAAACAGACCCAAAAAGTAATAGAGTGTAAAACTGAGTGGGGATGTTACGTTACAGCGACACCTGAAAGCTTTCTTAATGTTAAGAATTTACTTTATCCTATTAATCAAAAGGGTCGACACGAAATGGCATAAATTATTCAAAGTGTAGGGAGTAATCGATGTCGATCTTCTGTGTATTTAATAAGCGTTGTTTCCATGTTTCGTGATCATGGTTTAAAGTCATTTGTGGATGACACCAACAACCCCACCTCCGAGTCGATGTTATGATCTCAGGTTAGAACAAAAGTTTTAGACAAGGGTGTAGTTTATTGTTTTATGTTAAAGTTTTATTCGACTCTAATGGGCGGCCAAATTGTTGGCTCACCATTGAGGAAACGATAACCCTCAGGGACTTTTTTCAGTTAATTCAAATGTTTATTCAGTCTTATGCATATTTTAATCACTCAGGTATTATCTAGCTGTCGTTCGATAAGACTGTTAAAAGATTGACTCATTTTCTTAGTAAAAAAAAGCTTCATGTTGGGAAAGTTTTTCTTTTCCTCGAATCTGACTTCAAAAATTTAGACCCAAAATTTTAAAATTGCACTTACTGTGCACTAGACCTGTGTGTCAAAGAGTAAATTACAAAATATTATATCTAACGCTATTAGGCTGCAGAAAAAAAATCGCAAGCTCAGTGTTTATCATCAGAAAGAAACATTATGTAATCTCTGTCGATAAGTGGGAAAAAGAGATATTTTTCATACAATTAAAGTGGTGTTTGTTATGTCTTTTGGCAAAGTTGTCGAAAAATTAACGAGGACAAGAACAAGATGTGACAGATTAGCAGATGGGTGCATTTCCTACTTGCCATGATAGTTTAGTAGGATTAACGAAGATAATTGCAAAATATGACAGTATATTATAAAAGAGTAGCAAATGAGAGGACAAAAAGGAAAATTGCATTTTCAATTTGTCATGTTAGTTCAGCAGAATTACGGAGGGTGATTACAAAATATGACAGTATTTTCGAAAGATGTTAGACACGAGATAAAAAACATAGCATTTTGAATTTGTAATGTTGGTGGAAAAGAATATGCTAAATGAAAGGCTTAGCCCCGAAATTCTGTTGGTTCTCAGCCTGAAAGATGGGAATTGCTCACAAGATATTTCTTTGCCGATCCTTTTACTTCTTCTGTGAACTCATCTGGTTGTCAGACTTCACTCCGCTTAATAGATGTTGAGGAAATACCGAAACGATCCTCACAGGCGAACGACGAGTGACGTAATTTGCTAGGAAAGAGGCCTGAACAATTCAGGCTTTAATCAATAGAGGTCAAACCCGTGTCTCTCAAAAATTCGTTGGGTGGAACTGCTAAACTGGGCAAATTTGATCTCAGTTGGAAGAAAGAAATCATGTTTTGACATATGAATAAAAACTGAATTTGAAACTGAACCTCGCTGATGAACTTGAAGATAGCCCTTCACACCTAAACATCAATATTCGTAGTCTCCGTACTGTTCTCCATACACTGCCTCAGTTGCTGAAGGAAGAATTTGTTTTACAATCGAGAGCTTCTTTCCTTTATTCTCAGGACTTTGTTGTGTTATTCACGAGTTATATGGTAAGGAGAAATTACGTGTGAGTCACTCTTAGGGGTCAAAGTTTTAAAGAAATTGGACAAAAAGATTCTCGCAGAGGCAGGCCATTAGTTATGAGTTGGGTAAGTCATAAGCTTTAAACATGACCGCGTCGTTCAAAAAAAAACCTCTTTAAAAAGCAATTTTCAAAAGAGTGCAATTTCTAGCCTGAGAATCAGACAGAAAATGATATGGACACGGAAGGACCTGGGTACAACTTGTAAATGAACGATGGGTATCATGACGTTTATGATTGCTAGTTGCTGTACTCTAGAGAGGAAGCTTTCGAGTGATAATCTTTAGATGAATGTTTTAACAGATGAAGCTGAAATTTCTGAGACAACCAGAGATTGCTATTTCGCGAACGAACGCTATTCTTTCACGGGCACATTTTATTTTCAATGTTTATCAAAAATTAAAGCTTTACTTCACGAGTGTTTTAAAAATCCTTTTAATCTAACAACGAATCTTTCTTCATATTCTCCATGAATTTCTTCCTTAATTAAGTGATCAGATTTTAAGCGCCTCATCAATAGTGCACGTATAATTTAAGGTGAAATGGCACCACCATCACCTGATTTCTTGTGCAAAGTGTGCTATTTTGTCTCACTTTGACAGACAGAAGAAACTTTGTCGGATCTTAGCGTCTAAGTAGGAAATCAGAAAGTAAACAAAAGAACTCAGACATGGTCTTTCGGAAGTCGTTCGAATCAATATCCGGGTAGGTTGTCAAGGAACTAGCTTTTGGAATAACTCTCCTCATCTGGTGAAATTTGGGAGTTTCACAGTTCCATAGTGACACTCAAATACCCCTTTCACACCAGAAAAACATGTAGTTAAACCTTGTTTAACTGAATGAAAATTATAAACAGAGAACTGAAAAACTGAATATCCATAGTGTTAAAGTAGACACTGACTTGTATTTTAGCGTTTTAAATTAAAGGTCACAAACGTTGGTTTAAAGCAGCTTTGATGAAGAAAACATTTCCACCCGTGTTTAACAAAACAAGTCTAACACATGTCGATGCTTTGATGTGAATGGGATATTAAAACAATTTATATAGCTAAGCAATATATAGGGTTAACTTTGGGAAAGAGAAAGAAAATACAGGAGAAAGACGTATGAGAGAGATCTTTTTTTGTTGCTTGCACACAAAATAATTGAAAATGTAAATTAGAATTTCAGCTTTGCAAGCCGTCTGCTGAATTCGCCAATAAAGAAATCGCGAAAGAGCTTGCGCTCAGAATTCGAAGATGTATAGAATTCTATAAGCTCAGCTACCCGGTACCAGAGACTCTTGGAAACGTTAACAAACACAGGATCATGTTCCTACTCGAAGAAATACCGTCTTGATTCTCAAACTCAAGTTTCTTCCAGTTATGCCGAACAACTGTTAAATTCATGCTAAACCAGTAAATCCACGGGGATCGTGCCAAGATATTAAAAAAGGAATGTTATTACCTTTTTTTATCACTTGGTAGCCAGAAGTTTGAGCTTTCGATCGAACTAGAGATGTACTTGCCGATGAACTTATACTTGTATTCGCATCTAAATTAATGAAATGCATTATATACAGTAGCTGAGGTGTTTGAATAGATAGAAGTTAATTGTACTTTGTAAGCAGCTAAATAAAATCACCCCGAGGCTATAACAACTACAAGATTATGTTTGTATACAATTTTGAAAAAGGCCAAAACTTCACAGGTTAGCGCAGAAAAGGTGCGACAAAAACATAAGACCTGATTCTGAGACGAAAACGAAGGATAGTTCTCTCTGGTTGTTCGTAGACTGCAGTTTCACGGGAAAATTATGAAGAGCGCAATCGTTCCAAGCTATTCTGAACCTACACGAGCCAGTAAAAAGTTGATTTTAAATCGCGCACACATAGGTAGTGTTAACGCAAATATGTGCTTCTTAAGTAATTACTCAACTAACTAATAGGCGCCAAATGTTTCGTGTTATGTCACCGGAACTACTATGGTGGCAGGTGAATCCGCTTAATTAAGTGCCTATTCATGAAGATAAGATTGAGATGCTAAAAATAAAAAGAGAGGAAACGGCAGAAGAGTCGGTGGTTCGATGAAATAGCAGCAATATATTGTGGCGACTTATACTGAACAAAAAATCTTCTGGCGATCGACTTCAGTTTCAAAGCGAGTCGGATGAGGAACAGAGGACAAAGTCCAGTTTCGTGAATGTCGCCGAAGAGAGAAATTGTTTTTCTCGTTGACAGGTTCCTTGAGCTTGCGTGGGCAGCTACACGTGACAATATGGGGATAAAAAACTGCTCGTGCAGGTCGGACATGATGAGCATCAGGATTTAAAAAAAATAATAAAATAAATAAGAGCGGGTGGTTTGCCTTGCGGTTTTAGCTGCTTTCAGTTCCTTTCATTGCCTCAAGAAAACCAAGTCTAATATATCCGCCTCTTGGTGTAATTACTTTATTATGTGAAAATTGTTTCTACGTGCGATACTCCTAAGCAGACTTTGCGACGTCGAGTAAAGTAGTTAGGCTCTAAATATGATTCCCGTTGTGGGAGTTGTCTAGAAAGGAGTAGTTGAGATTCACACATATCTCTCAGTCGGCGCCACAGGACTGCGGATTTCACCTACGATTTTAAATAATTTCCCAAATGCTAATTTCTCTGATTTTAAAGTTTCGTGACAAGAGATGCATGAGCATAATAGTTTATCTTAACCCGTTCTATTTTATCTAATAACGGAGAAATGTTTCTGGAACAAGTTGCGCGAATTTGTCAAAACAAATATATAGCGTTTAGCTTTCATTTTAGTTTCTTTGGACAGTTTCAAGGGGAACGTTTAAATTTCAGGTGACAGCTGTCAATTTGGAAAATATTCTAATTAAAACATTCACTTTTGTATGTTTTAAACTATTAATTTAAGTATTATGTTGAGCAGAGTGGCAACAGCTACACAAAAAAACGGAAAAATAAAATATTAGAACTAGATTTTCTATATGTGTTACTCAAGTTCGAAACATTTCCACACTCGCCTGTCATCTCAGTTTAAATTTTATTCATCATGTTTAATTCAGTTGCGTTTTTCTATAGCTTCAAGTGAAGAAGGAAAATAAGACACAATATCTATTTTGGCCATATTTTTGCCACAATGAAATAACTGCGTTTAGGGCACAAAATATTTAACAGAGGGAGGGTATTTTCTTGTAGCTGTAGGCCGTGACTTTAAAATACAGGCAAAAACATTCAAGGTTATTCAGTAAAATGTGTATTAAAAAAAGGAAACCGGAATATATTTGCTTTGCTTACCTGGTCTATGTGGAGGGGTATACACAGTATATTCAATTTAGCCTTCACTGTCGATTTGTTTACTCCGCCGAAGGTTAACTCTTTCTTCTTGTCTGTAGAAAGAAGCGAAAAAGGAGTAAGCAAGTAAGCAACTGTAAAACGATTTTTCGCTAAGCAGAGTAAACGCAAATAAGGTCTGATTAAAAATTTATCTCGAAAATCTTCTGACCTCCAATGAAGAACCGTTAAGTTTAGCTTGAAGCGAAAAACTAGTGGGTATTACCGAAGACATTTTAATTTTTTCGCCAGTTGGTGGCTGCAATGAAATAGCCAAGCAAATGGTCGTGTTTGATCGAAAAGCTACTTGTTTCTGATATTAATTATGGAAACGAAGACATTAAACAAACGATGACGGCAGACATCGATCATTTGACTAGCAACGGGGAAATACCAGAAAACGATAGTAAACGGGAAGAAACGAGGCAAGCACATGATGAAAAATGCAAATCGTGCATAAATAACGTGGGGCGGAGCGTATCTTTTCAATCGTATAATGCTTAGGATTAACTCTCGTAAGGGTTAATAAACTCTTATCGTTATTTTTGAAAATTTTTCCAATGCGAATATTATCGACCAGCTTTTAAGCTTATTCGCTTTAGAAGTGAGTTTACACTGAGAACACCACTCAAGACCCTCTTGTTTTGACCAAAACACTATTTTTTTTATTTTTAGGGTAGATCAGCAAAACTCCATTGAGAAATTGCCAGAGAAAATATTAGGATTACGGATAAAAGAAGCGAAGTGAAAGCCCAAAAAAAAAGAATGATTTGTTGAATTTTGGTCGAGAGAGCTCTGTTTCCTGTGACGTCATGTCAGACAGTCGACCAATCAAAAAAAAAAAAAAAACGAGGGATAAAAAATATAGATCACTTTTCAAGGTAGGCCGAAATATACTTTCATCATTTTTTTTAATGATTTCTTATTTGTAGTAATTTAGCTATACCTCCTTGCTCCTTGCCTACCATTTTAGATTTACGCAAAGATATAGAGATAGTTTTGAATCTTCTGTTTAAAAGCTACTCAACATACATGAGCAAGCTATAACTTTCCACAAATAATCACAAACAAACAGAACAAGTCAAACATAATTTGATTAAAAATTCCAACCAGCTGAGGGAAGACACCTGAGTTTGCCATTATTAGTGGTTAGCTCTTGAGTGACCTCAACGCAATTGCTGTTGCAAGACTTGAAATCTTAGCAGTGTTCTGTGCACTACAACAAAGACGTTTTTCGTTCTCTATCCAGAGTGCCTTTCGACTGAGATTTGAAATTAAATTTATCATATCAGGCAATTACGTTTTTTATAATATATATTATAGGGGCGAGAGATTATAAACAGTATAGAGGCCAATGAAATCTCAAGGAAAACCTGACACCTAGACTAGAGCGCGAGAAAACGCGAGTGATCGAGACAAAAGCTGTTTTAGTTTTGCACTTGATTGGCTGAAGAGGTGTCACGTGTTTTCCATATTCAGAAAAACGGGGCTGATCAAGTTAGGACAATTTTTGACGCAGACTGTACCCTGGAGTTGAAACTTTTTCCCCTTAGCGCTTGCTAACATATGTTCCGTCTGACGCATTCAGTTGAAGAAGCCAAAAAAAAGGAAAGGGTTTCCATATGAGCTTGTAGATGTCAAGGCGCACCGGGGAGAGTTTCATACTCTAACCAGCCGATAAACAAACATAGCCATTGCTTAAAAACAGACAACGTTAGCTGACGTTAGAATTTAATTTCCTTGCGATTTTACTCGAGTGAACAAAAGCAATGTACAATTAACACTGTCACAAAATGTTAAAGATTTTCCCTGCGCTCTCAGCGGTTGATAGGTGTGTTTGGACAGTAGCCCATTATTACTAATGGGCTCTTGCTTTATATTATTTTTAGAGTATGCATACTCGATTGTGATATTTTGAATTTGCCTTTATCTTTGAAAAATATTTCATAATAGTAATCCTTTGTTATTTTTAAAATTCGATACATATTGTTTGAAAATTTTCTTAACACCTCGACACCTCTACCGCGTAAATGAAAAATTATGATTTAGGTTTTGAATGTTGAAATTCAATTTTTTCTTTGGTTTAATTTCTATTTTTCTTAGTTTTTAAATATGGTAATGTATGATAAGTTCAGATCAATGGATAATAAAATGTGCTCCACAGATGAGATTGATCTACAAAATAAACAATTCTACTGCACTTGGAACGTTTTGTAATTTCAGTAGTAGATAGGGAAGAAAAAACGCGAGACAAACAATTGACATCTCCCCTAGATCGGGAAGAAGTCTTATTATAAATCTTCAGCAAATAAACGGAATATCGAGCCGTTTGTATTCTTTGAAACATTTATCACAACGGCCCCCTAAAGAGCATCTAATTGCTTATATCTGCTCAGATATATTCACACTTTACGCCTACACTCCCAATGAATTCAATTTTCATTAAAATTATATGAAATCGTTCCTTAAGTCATTTCTCTATTTAACATTTTTTCCCTTTTAAACATAGCAAGATTCTTCTCTCTTTATAGTTTTTTTGGAACACTCCATTATCCTATAAGAGTTTATGTTCTGAACATTTAGGCTGAATCACTATTCTTGTTTCCCACTCGAATTCAGACCAAAACAATGATGTTGACATACTCGCATTAAAACAAGCAGCTATCAGCTATGATATTGCTTAAAGTTTTTTTTAAGAATTGCCTTCATATCAATGACATATTTAACAATAGTTTTCATGATCGTGTCAGAATTCATGCGGACGAAAATGTGTTCATTAAAATGCATGTGCGATTTCATCATTTCCATGAACAAGCAAAGAAACATTTTCTTCATAAATTTAACATTCATAGGTATCCTTTAAATTCCTTCAATATTTTGCCAACCTTAACCCAAAATCCTCCAGCAAACAACAGAGTATTTGTTGAGCAATAAAACTGGCTGTTTAAGCATCGAAAAACGCTTTATTGAGATGAAAAAACGACACTATGTAAGAATATTTCAACGAATACTCGTAAATACATGCGCAATGCGTGAAAGTGGAAATGGAGTTATTGATATACGCCTCATTGCACATCGAAAATTCTTAATTTTACAATGAATCTCTTTCAAAAAAGTTGATAGGAAGCCGAGAGAATATGAGAGCACCGAAAACAAGAATGCCGCATGTTAATTAAGTATACTGATAAATTTTGTCATTGGATTCATGAAGGACCTTCGTATTCTGAATGCTATACAGCAAGTTAGGTAATGAACCGAAATCCAGAGACGCGACTTCGATCAGCTTAGGTTGTTTAGCTGAGAATGCCAAGATCAACACAGATTGGTCAGATTGCAAACGAGGAACTTGAAAGTTAAAGACTGGGTTTTTCCGAGAGGAACAACCATGTGAAATATTGGTTAACTGCTAATAATAGATGGAGAAAGTGAAAACATCGCTTTTGGTAGGACTATTCACATTTTTTTTTCTGGAAAATTTACCTTGTCGGTCGTTCAAAATACGTTCCAGTTTACTTTGTCAGGAATTGTCCAGCCTGTATTGTAATGATGTTCCCGGCCGCCGTATCACAATGTCACTTTCAAGTTTCCAATCCTTGGAGAGAGGATACAATCATTTATATTTTTACTCTGCGGAAGTCCATTGCACGCAGTATAAACACGCCATCATTTACCAAAATGACATCTTTGTTTGAAGCATCATTATCAATCAGCTGGTTGAACAGTACGTCGCTTTCGGACAAAATTAATTGAGGCGACATTGCGAAAATATAATTACTCATTTCGTGAATGGCAATGATCGGGAAAATTTTAATGTAAATGATGCACTTCCTTATTTTCCAGAAATTTCAGACCCTTTGAAGGAATTGGCTTTCAAAAAGTCGAAATACTCAAGAAATAAAACAGGAATAGATGATTGAAAAGTTTACTTTTGCTTTGTTTTTCTGATAAAAAAACGGGGAGGCTTCTCGAAAGGATATTTGTGGTACGAAATTGCTTCGAAACAAAGACAACATTTGACATTGCGAGCTTAAAATAGCTGCAATAAACGAAAGAGGAAGAAGAAAACCGTTGGATGTCAAAATTCTTGAACCGTAGGCTCTTAAACAAGGTAATCACATCATAGAATGACGAAATAATCCTTGCAGCATGTTTCGTAACAATGCGATCGATGGTTTGGTGCGAAAAGCATTCTGAAACTTCAACCTGTGATCTCGCGGTTGCGATTGCTGTGAATTCAGAAGTGGAAACAATATGGAGGCGACAGGAAGCGGTAAAATTCGGATGGCATATGAATCGATGCTTCTTATAGATCACCATTAGCCTTCCATACGAAGTGTAATGAGTATACTTTCGTCGGGTTTGGTTTGTCATTTCAGAGGATACATTACATAATCTGCCGTTGTTTATTCAACCATTAGGCAGTTTTCTTACCGAGTAAGGATGGGCCTGAGAGAGTGACTGATGACAGTAGCAAAAAAGATAACTATGGATTTTAAGACTAATGCGAATAATACTAGTTGATATCTTTTCAGCACTGAGACAGATAATGCGTGCGAAGCCGCGTTATTTTGGCGAGTAAACATGGTAGCCGTCAACATTACAAGGTGGGTTTTGCGACACAGTACATTGGCAAAAAATCAAAAAAGGGCTAAATTACGTCTGAAAAGGAATAATTGTGTAAGCTTTGTATCTGATAAGACAACAATAAAGTTTCTTGAGGTATGCATATTGCTGAAAACTTACTTTCAATTTATTCTGATGCAAATTATTTCCCTCGATGTATACTGCTCGACATTTACTGTTTGCCAGCCTTCAGTCTCTCTTAGCTGACGTAGCTAGAACGATTTAGGTGATTGATTATGAATTGTGCAATACTCTGACTTAAAGGAAGTATTTCTGACGCGTGTGAGATTTATTGATAAGAGGGTCTCAATCGGGTGATGGCTTTTATAGCTAACGGATTAAATTTATTCCATTGTTGTCACCGGAAATTTTTTTACCGTCGACTTTCTTTACTACTGACGGTTAGAATTTGTTAACTTTTTACGCCTGACGGTTGAATTTTTTGGCTCCTATACGGCTAAAGGTTAACCCTATTGAGACTTTGCTATAGCCGCAAAACGTTGTCTAAAATAGCTCTTCTTTGATCATATTATTGATACATTTGTTAAGAATATAGAGAGGTCTTTGAGATTACAGAGATTGAGATTGTAAAATGAACGCTATCACTGAGAAAATGAACAAGTGAGCATTGAGACCAAAGTGTTTTTCCTATGCATAGACATCATAAGGAATGCTAATTACTTTCCTAATTAAACATAGAGCAGTCAGTTATGCACATGCATTAAAAAAAGGTCAAAACCGATATACACTGCCTTGAAATCGCCTTAAAACAAAACTGGTAAATATCATAAGGAATGCTAATTACTTTCCTAATTAAACATAGAGCAGTCAGTTATGCACATGCATTAAAAAAAGGTCAAAACCAATATACACTGCCTTGAAATCGCCTTAAAACAAAATTAGTAAATATCATAAGGAATGCTAATTACTTTCCTAATTAAACATAGGGCAGTCAGTTATGCACATGCATTAAAAAAAAGGTCAAAACCAATATACACTGCCTTGAAATCGCCTTAAAACAAAATTAGTAAAAATTTTGATTCGAAGTAAACCTTTCCAAATTTGTTACTTGATGCGTAAGGCAAATCACATATATGTTACGTTGTCTGACGATTTCCTTTTGCTCGTCCCCAAAAACAGGTTTCATTTTCCTGTCATTGGCTCCCGCATTCACTGAAAATCTCAAGAGCAATCCTACAACTCCAGTTTTTGAAGCGATATTTTATGCTTTCTTGCTGTCTTACTCTAAGATAAATTCCTGAACAGAGCAAACGTCGGAGGCAGCATTCCCTCAGCCACATGCTCAAAGTAATACGGTTCTGTTCATTCCCACCGACATACCGCTTGCCCAAATCTTATTTAGTGGAATTCAGTGGTTAAATCTATTGAATTGCAAAAAATATTTCCATATTGGGTGATCCAATTGCTAACTCGGAATGGCAGATAAATTCAATGGCTCTAAACTTTAGGTAATTATCACTAGGAAAGCATTAGTACGTCTCTTAGTAAAGCCATATCAATTCAGACGTGAACCGTTCAACCTAGAAAGATTCCTGTAAAAATAATTTCTAAACTGTGCTGAAAAAGATCTCCAGTACCTTAGCAGCAGAAACTGCAGATTCAAGGAGCAGCGTCTTTGACTGATTTCTAAGGATGATGCCGTATCGGATTATTTCATAAATTTTTGTAACGTGTAAGGCATCTGTTCAAACAAGAACAGTTGACTTTCCTAATTAGCTATGAACACTAAAGTCGCCTTGAACCTCGGCTGACGTTTCCAACGATTCCACGAACGTTCTGCCAACATTTGGATTGACAGCAAAGAAACATATTAGACATCTTTGTCTAAAGAGTGGGAAAAAACGCAATCTAATACCCGTGGGGAATTAAAGGAACGCCAAATCTGTCATCATATTCACCACTTTTGCTCATCTATTGAGCAACGGAAGGCTTTGGTTCCTAGAGCAACACGTGACCTCATACAATTGATGCGGAAAAAGGAGAGGGAGGAGATTTCCAAACATAATCTTATTGTCACGAAGGCCTTTTCTTCGTGGTTTGATAATCCATTTTCCGGAATCGGAAGCGATCTGTTATCAATTTCCATCGAGTATCGATTTCATCAAGTAGTCGGTCGGGGAAATTTCATAGTGATCAAAGGCAACGATTACAATCAGTAACTAGGTGAAGTTAACCAATGATTGTGCAAATGAAAAGAAAAAAGGCAAGTTTTTTTTACTGCCGTCGAATATAACACGCTGTTTGACCCGTGGATTTGAAGTAACACTTTTAAAATGAAAATTAAACATTACTCTTTTTGACATGCCAATTTTTTGATTGAAAGTGACAATTCTGGAACTCCAAATAATCATAGTGTACATCGCTGCCGTAAATAGGGTAAAAATATTTATATATATATATATATATTCTAGTTTGAAAACACACGAAGAACCACACGTGCGAACAAAATCAATTATCTGCCTTACAAAGAAAACCTGAAATTAAATCTAACTCGTTATGAATAACGCCTTCACCGTTAAAGATATTTCATTGGTAACGTTTTTACTTAATAATGTTTGAAAAATCGACTGGAATTTAACATAGAAGCTAAACATATTCTCTTCGAATCGAAATCAAACAGTAGGCTCCTACCAGAATGACATAAATTTTAGTGCGGTAAATCTTTATGGTCGCAAACTTCTCAGCTCTCCAGATTTAATATTACGTATACAATAATCTTGATAACTTGCTAAGACGCAAAGCCACAAACTCATAAATACCTCCGGTTTTCTCTCTACCAATGCTGCGAGGTCGGAAATTTCGTGTCTTCTGAATTACCTTGCATGAAAAAAAACATTGGAATTCTTCCAGTTCCTTCAAGGCACGATATTAATTAAAAAAGCTGCCAACTGTTAACTATTTGCATACTTGGGCGGCGAAACTTGCTCCTGAGCTGCCGACGTGACACTGTTTATAAACACGCATCCATCTTAATCATCACAAAAAGATGATTGAAAAAACATTTCAGGGTAATAAAATTTTTGAAAAGTATTTTGCGTTTTCCAAGTGGCAGCTTAAAGTAATTTTTTTCTACCTTGACACAGACTGACGCAAAAATAAAAATCCATTCAGAATCGACAAAAGCGGGGAATTATGGCAAAAAGCTCTAATCAGGGTTGTTTGACAGCTAGTCAGTGAATTTTTCTTCTTTAAACACATTGTACATCACATATTGTTTTTTCACGTTCCTTTTACATAGAAATGCGTAGATATATACGCGCAAATCTGTCTGCATAATACCACGTTTTGGCCTTTCGTGTAATAATATCGATTGCCTCACTGGTATATAATTATGGACAATCTTTAAAAGACTGATTAAAATCGCGATAACAATCGTGACATATGACTCAAATGTCGAGAAAGAAATAATAACAGCCAGTTAAGCTTCATTGAAAAACCAAAACGCAAACGAAAGTGAATCATAAATTAAAGTATCTTTATCTATCGTGAAACGTGCACACGTCATCACGAAATGAAACAACACGCGTGCTGCTCGGGCACATAATGAAATCTATACTGTACACGTTATGAAAGCAACCGAAGGTTTTTTTTTCCTTTTGCTCTAGGATGCACTGAAGCGATTTTAACTTGGATAAACAAAGTGTCTATGGAAGCAATGGGCCATATTTTGAGCGTGATAAACGCTCGCGGGATGTGGGAAGGGCGTCAGAAAAAAACTGTCAATCAATAGCCGATAAATTTTAACCAACGTCGTTGATATATTTGTCATCTTTCTGATCAAAAACGCCATGCTTATGCAAATAGAAATATCACAAAAAACCAATAAGGTCTTTTAGAGAAAAGCGGCCTTGCTGAAAAACCATAAGAACATGATATGACGAACGAAGCGATAATAACGTGACTTAGTGTCCCTAAAAAAATGATGACGCTAGCGAGGAAAAAGCGTTTTATAAGAAAGGAAGTCTTAAAGATGGGCCGTTGAAAGAACTGAGAGAAATCTGTTTGGCAAGTGTTTTTTCAAATTAATGATCACCACGGTTGAAGCGAGTCAATAATTAACCATCTGATCAAGACTGCTTATAAACTGAATTCTCTTGTGCCTTTCTTTTTTCTCGATAATCCAGTGAACAGTCTTGAACAGATTTGTTCCGAAAACACCTTGATGCGAGTCTGCAGTCATGAACTCATGCGATTAATTTCTTTTCTTTTCTTCTGGTATTTTCCAGGAGCCCACCAAGTGACCTTAAAACTGATAACCTACAAGGCATAGTTCTCTTTTACGCGATACCTTCTGAGGGTGGTTTGCTACAAATATATACTAAAGAAAATTTTCCCAATATTTCCCTATAGTCCTAAACTTCTCAAATACAAGGCATGAGTGCCAAAGGCAACCTATTATTTTCGACATTGTTTTTGTTTATTAAAGTAATGCGTGCCTAATAGAGTGCGCGGTTTTGAGGATTTCTCGCCAAATTTTCAATTGGAACTCAAAAAGTCATCCGCATTGCTTTGGTTTTTCTTCACTAAGTATTGTGGTGATTGGTCCAGAAAAATCGCTCCTCTCTCTCAATCAATCAAGTTCAAAACCACAACCAATCGCGAGTTTTCCCGCAGCATAAGCAGTTTTTACTTCGGTCGCGGGAATTTTCCTTCACCCCCATGAACCGTTGTGATTGCTTTTATTTATTTAGCGACACTAAATCTAAAACTCTTTGCAACTGTTCCTTAAAATGCCACGCAACGCTATTGCATGACATCCCACAAAGTAGTTGCAAGTGAGAGAATTCTGCTCATTGACCATCGCATCTGGATGGTGCGGGTCACTTACGAAATCGAATCGCCTTACTTTCAAAAAGCGTCTTTTTGGAGTTGCATCACCTAGCAATTATAAGCTATACATTGTTTCGTAGCTCAGAAATAAAAATTGTAAAAAAGAAACAGTACAAAAAAGACGCAAGCAACGAAAAAGCCCATAACTTCTTAATTTTGATGAGGCGACGTCAGGTCGGTTTTCAAAACATGACTACGAAATGCTAGTTTGGTGAAATAGAAAAACAATGTTGAGGTGATGATAAACCAAGAATGAGTAAAGGAACTCACGATGGAGAAAATTCAGTCAGATTGTAAATGGCGAATCGAACTTGGAACAAACGCCAAGAAGTACTCCCCTGATGATGTTGACAGGTCAGCTAGGTACGAAACGCGAGGTCATTTTATGCGCTCGTCGCCTCAGCCCTCGATTAAAAAGGACCACAGGCTTCTATTAACATTAACTGTAATTTGTTAGTCATACTAAACCATCAAGACAATTAGAAGCCGTAGAAAATAGGTTTTCATTTATAAATTAAGGCAAATGTGGTCAAATTGCTTCGTTAAACAACAAAATCTAAGCAAACTGTCTAAAACTGACAAAATTTAAGCGATCCGAAGTTACCATTTCGATTCGATTTGTCAGATGCTTCCTGTCCTTATTACTTCGAGTCACCTGTTTGAGAACGCTTAAATTTCATTTGTGAAACATAAAAGAATCATGCTAAAAAGGCTCTTCTAATCTTTCAATCGAGATAAATGGATGGATATAAGAAATTTCTGTTATGCATCTGACCAGCTCATAGAATGTTTCCCTTTCGGATATACACAACTTGAGCTTAATGGAAAACGAACAAAACTATAATTTCTTTTTATGTAAATTATGCCTATTGATATATGGCTTCATCATTTAGCGACTTGGCGGTAACTTTTTTCTTCTTCGCAAAAACGCACTTTATACATCAATCCTTTTTCCTTCTATGAGAGAGCTCTAACTCGGTTATGAACTTGATTTGAACTAAGCTTTCTATAGTTATCAATCGAATTGAAAATATCCTATGTGGTTAAATAATATGTTTCGTTGTTTTAATCTCAAAATGTAAAATAAAAAATCAGTGGAAAATCAACTTGCATGAATGATTTAGTAGTTTTACTCAAATTAAAACATTTGTCGTAATTTTGACCTGTTAAATTGCGTTTAATTTTGAACATAACGATAAATGTGTCTTTGGCAGGACGTATTTTTTCTACATAGAGTGACAGCTAAAAGATCTTGGAGATTTTCCTTGTACTTATCCTTTATTTTAAGTTTACCACATGGTTTCCTACCAAAAAGCGAGAGTCTGAAAAAAAGCAAAACTAAAGGAATTCTCCATGAGTTTCTGTTAAGTCCCATTGATGGAAACCGTAGGATTTAAATTGATTTTCGAAAGAGAAACATTAGGCATTTCAAATTTTTAAAGAAATTTGCATAAAGCGCTTATATAAGTGTCTCTTTCAACTGATTGCGACACTTTAACTTTAAATCGAGAAAAAAAACTTACCTCAGTGATCCAGAAACCAGCAATAGCTATTTTGCTCTCCTCAATCTCCTTATTTAGCCTGAAATGAAAATTGTCAAATCACTGAATGGATCTGATGGTTTATCAACTGTAAGTCAGCTCAGTACGCGAATATCAAAAAAATCGATGCAAATTTACATTAATAAAACTATTGGTCAGATTTTAAGAGCTTGGTCACTCTAGCCAAACACAACACAAGAGATTGTAACACCTCATTTCGTGACAAGGATCCCTCTTACATTTTAATACAATAGTCAGTCACGCAAGGTCGGTAATGACACGTCACGTGGCTTACTGACCAGTGATATAACCAGCGATATCAAGGGAAAAACTTCCTCTTGTAAAGAAATTTAGAGATCCTCGCAGCTAAGAACACTACTAAACTAGTAGTTGAAAATAGTACCTGAAAAAAATTCAGGCCAGTACGGGATTTGAACCCATAACCTCTGCGATACCGGTGTGATACCGGTGCAATTCAGTAGTGTTCTTGGCTGCGAGGATCTCTTAATTTCGTTTCTTCACCGCAGTACAAATATATGAATTTCATGTATCTAAAATCGTCATTCCTCATGTAAGGTTAATAAGAAAATGTGCAATTGAGGGAAAGATCCGGTGGGTTATTTCAATTTGAAAGAATTCATTGTTGGGGTAGCTAATTTCATAATACAAAATAATTTGGTTTTATCAACTGAGACGACGTTTCGTTCTTACGAAGGGTAAACCCTCGAAACGTCAGCTTAAGAAACTCTTTACAACGGCCAATTTACATTATCAACTCAGTTAATAAAACCAAAGTATTTTATAATACCCCAACCGACGCAGCACCACAGTTTCTTTTAAAACTTACCCACTTTATTCATAGTACAACTTCAGTCTGTCCAATTACAATTGATATGATGTTATAACGAAGTGCAAGGAACTCAATGATGCACCGTATAATGAGTTATGTCACCTCTTCTGGGTCTGAATTTGTCTAACTTGTACTATAAACTCTCTCACTATATATATTATATACATATACATGTATACTTAGCACTGCTACCACAGCATTGAGCACTTTATGCCAAGGTAGACTCTACCCCCACATTCATAACATATATATATATATATATATATATATATATATATGTATATATACACCCTTTAGCAGGAATTTCCTGGAAATCTGATTGGTTATCTGATCATAATTATTGTTAATTGTTTTCTGGCAGAGAAGTCAGTAAGTTGTAGTTGAATATGGGTGTTCTGTTGTCATTCTTCAGACTGCTTGACTGCCTTGCTAAGGACCCCTTATGAACGACTTCACGAAGTTTCCGGTTTTGATACAGAGTGGAACCTAAAGGCGAAATTATACAAACCAACAAACACCTATCAAAAGAGTACGTGACGAGGATCTGATCGGAAAACCTTCACTTATCTTATGTCAACTCAGGAAAATATCATTTATATTTTCCATTTTTTGCTTAAAACGATATATAGATATATATAAAAACCCGTTTTCAAAAGCGTCGCAATTTTAAGACATATATGAAATATATACACCTTTTGTTTTTCCATTCAAATGGTGTTGATAGAGTAAGTTATAGGGACATTTTCTCAAAAGGAAAGTACAATAGCCGCTAACAACAACAACGGTGTCTTTTCCTTTGCTATGAAATATAAACACATTGTGCATCATCTTTTCGATGAGAAAAGAAAAGGTATACAAATATATTTATTGTGTATTTCTAAATTGCAACGCTTTTTGAAGGCGGGTGTGTATATAGAGGTTTCTTAGCCCTTAAGCATTTGTTTGACAATATTTTGACACCGTCACAGTTTTCTGATTGCCTCTCTTGCCAATATCTATTAAAATAATCAAACAACTCAATCTACATTTGTCATGATTTCAACGAATAGCTTTTTATAATATCTTGAGCTCCTTACCTGAGAAAAAGCAATAAACGACTAAAATTTGGAAGATTTATGACCAAAAGACATGCATTGATTGCACGATTCCCTGTTGCTGGTGCACCTCAACTCCGGAGGAGTAATTCTCAAAAACGAATGAACAGTATTCCCTATAATTTTAGGTTTCCCTGCTATGATATACATAAACTCTTTCCCAATCCTCTCTTGTTTCCCCAGTGAGCCATTCGACCGGTGAAATACACACGGTTTTGTGCTTTTGTCACCGAACTCGCGGCGGACATAACTTATCACCAAAATTCACGTATTCGGTTGAAGAAATGTAAGTATTCCGATCCTAGATTTCATTACAAAGTCCTCGCAATTTGTCGCCTCTCGTTTTACCAAAACCTGAGTGTTAATCCCCCCTATTATTTAGACTACTTGCAACTAGTCGGAGAAACGTTGTTTACTTTCCTCATTCCGTCTGTGGAAAATAGATGTTATCGGTCAGTTTGACGGTTTGCGCAAGACACTGGCTCTCACAACTGTGCAGAGAATAGACTGTGAAAAAGTTTAAATCCCAATATTTTGTCATCGTCTTAAAGCAGACTTCCGTTGAAGTTCTGTCATAATCCCGCCTTTCTCTAGTATCAAACATAAATATTTCCATATTTCTTTTGTTTGTTTCTTTTGTTTATAACATCACCAGAATGCTACTGAATAAGCTTGTCAACGATTCCATCTTTCTGTTATAAATCATTAATTGTATTGCCCAGGCGGTGCAGCTAAAGGAAAGCCAAAAGCACTGTTACTGTACTTACTATGATTTGAAGTTTAGCTGGAGAGCCACGACTGTCGATTTAGTTAAAATCAGGTAACGCAATTTTTATCTTCCAACCCACAAATCGTGTTTGTCTTCAGTTCCCACAAGAAATCTCTCGGTTTTCAGTGGCTAATGAAGTTGTTATGCTAATAAAGCAAAGTATAATACTATTGTCTAACCGATGCAGATCTGAAACTGTTAAATTTCTTTCACGAATTTGGAAGTTCCGTTCTTGTGACGATAAATCGTTTTGGTTGACATAAAAGGAAATACCAGACTGTCTAACTTAAACCTACGTAGAATGTCGTCAAGAGCTCTGTAAGGGATTTGAGTATTATATGTCAGATAGGTCAAGTTGAACTTTAAAACAAAAAAAAACCCCGCAAAACACGTACTTGAGGCCCCATGAACATTATTAAATTAAATCGCGGATCGAGGTTCCTTCTTACCTCGTCTCGCTCATTTGTTAAATTCGCCCATCTAAAATGAAACATTTACAAGCTTGAGACAGATCTTTGAATTTAGTTTGGTGCAAGATAATTGCTAACCAGTGGGTGTTTTTATTGCGTTTTGGCATAAAGTGGTTTGTTTGCGAATAAGCCCCGGACGACGTGAATACTGTACGTCATGTTGAACAATGTCCGGAGTTTAAGTGGCGTTAGATTCCTGTCTCAGTCCGAATAGTCACCTTGACAACGGGCGATAAAACATGACTGAACTAAAAGCATCTTAATGGATGTCACAAAAGAACGCCATTATCTAGATTATTGCATCATTTGTACTGTCACTCAGGAAATATTGTTTTATTGTTGGGATATTTAAAATTCAAAACAAAGTTCTCTGCGTAAAAATCGTAATTAAATCTGACTGTTGTGTCAATTTTTTTAAATCCATGGCGCTTTTCTACTGCAGAAATTTATAATTAGTACGTGAAGCAAGTTATGAGTGTCGTATCGAAAAATGCAAATTTGGTTTGAAAAAGAAGGGAATGTGAAAGAGATGTAAATATTGAGGGCTGTAGCTGCTGCAGGGAACAAACCGCAAGTTCACAAGAAATCGATACTAATTAAAACTTTCGACCTTTCTTGCAATGAGAGAGAAACTGCTATTGCAACATGGAGTAAATAGACCATGTAATGGAAACTTTAAAAAAATGGAGACGTCTATTTACCACTCATAGATAACGTCAACTTAAATCAGAAGTTGGAGAAATGACAGCCTAAAATACTTATTTGAAAACGTTTGTATGGGAAGAAAAATGAAACTTAGTTTAAACAGACAAGTGTCTGTAAATTTCCGGAGTCAAACGAACACTTAGCTACATAAACTTTCGTAAGATGTCCTCATTAAGGGTTCTTGTGGTTTCAGTTTTTAACTGCCAGTTTGGAGAAGAGTTTGTCAGTTAGAATACTGGTACATGGCAACTGAGGACGCTTGCTAATTCTGACGCTGACACTTTGACGCAAAGGACCGATCAACCCGATCGTTAGTCCATTTCGAATTCCTCTGTGATGCCATCAGGTTAAGCTTTCTTCACCACTACTTTTTCTGTGTGTTCTGGGCAACTGAAAATCGTTTTTATGAATCTTAGATTTGAAAGGAACTTGGTATATCTTGATCTGCTCCGGAAGAACTATCATCAAATGACGTCACTATCAAAATGAGAGCTATCTAAAGCCTTCCGCTGAGGGCCTGTTCGCAACGCGAAAATGTTTTGGTTATGTTCATGTTTCTTCTTTAACTTTTGTAAGGCTTAAAATCAAGCCGCGTAATTCTGACACTGACTGTCATGACCACTGAGCTGCGGAGAAAAATTCTCTTGGTCTTTCAGTTTTTCTCTCAGATCTTTCGTGAATAAGAGGTACATTACCGTTTAACACCACAACTGTTATGAATTTCCCAACTACGATGAGTTTAGTATCTTATTTGGTAACCTTACAGAACTCGCAATTGATCTTTTTCATCATGCTGGCTCAGCGGCACTCTAAATCTACGATGACATTGAACGCTTTTGATTGGAGTAGACTTGACATTGTCATAGCAACATAATTTTGACTTGGATCCCATCTACTTCTAAGATGTTCAGTTAAAACTTTGCGGCTTTACACTTAGTTTTCTTTCCAAACAACGTCGGGCTAACATTTGAGTTATTTCAAAGGCTGAAAGTTCTTATGGATTAAAAAAACGTGCGCAAAAGCTGCAGCTATGTTCTCTCGTTCACGATGTCTCGTTCAATAAGATTGCTCCTTTTTGCACTTCTTATCAGATGTAACAACAGCTGTTATCTATAAGGGTGATATCACTCCATAATTTCAAATTGAAATCTTCTCAACAATTTTTTACCGGTATTTAGCGTTTTGTAAGCATTTTAAAAAATATTTAGCCCACAATATTTTGCAATTGATCAGCAAAGTTGGAATACAGTTTGTCGGGATTTTCTCCTCTAAGAAACAATTAGACAGGATAGGAACATTATAGCTTTTCACGCTGACGATCTGTCATTTGCTGGGTAAAAACATTTTTCAGAAATGTGATATATCATATTCCTATTTAATAAAGCTACTGATTCAGAGTGGCTCAATTCATGAGTCAAAATTTACCATACCAGTAGATAAACTAGAACGAAATCTAACTTATTTTGCAAAGCGGTTATTTCTATTAAACAGAAGTCGTTGCAAACTCATGAAGCTCAGTAGATTAAGACAGCTTAAGAATTGATGAAGAATTCAAACGTAGCAAAACATGTTTTGATCATTGCATCTGAAGATCTCAGTTTACATACGAAGAATATTCAACGATATGAAAGAGAAATCACAGTTGATAATCGGGCTGTTTTCAATTATACACATATGACCAGAGTCTATTCTCGAAAATGCATATTCTTACTCTGCTTCTTTGGGTAAATTGCCTGATAGACTTGTTTAATGGTTTTGAGATACATTACCAACATGGCGTCATGAGCAGTGTAAGTTTACTTGTGTTGTCTTGACTATGTTCTGTTGCTAGACAAACAGTGTCTTTTCCTTTCCTCACTTAATTTTCAGCGCCCTTAAATAAACTTTTTTTCTCGGGTGTTTGGTATCGCAGCCACGGATATCCCTCAAAATCTTTGAAATTGGATAAGCAGCTGAAACATTACGTATAATTCCCTCGCTTTTTGGCGGGAAATAATAAAATAAAAGCGATATTTTCGCTTCAGTCAACAACCCAGGTAAATAAATAGGTTATGAAGGTGGAAAGAGATATCGGCAGGATAACACGTATGTTATTTGATTATTTCTCTGCCATTAATGTTCTCAGATAAAAAAAAATGTAGCGAAAAAGTTATTTCTCGAAATGTTAGCCTCAAGCCTTACAGAATTTGATGTAATTTTTTTAGGACTTTTCCCTTTCTTCAATATGTTTTGTTTAATAATACGTACACTTTTATTGAAATGATAATGAGAAATATTGGGTGAGAGACACGAAAATAAAGCGTTTGCAGTGTAATTCACGGCATGATAAAGCAATATTGTTAACAGACAGAGTCTTCTTTTCTTCGGTTACATGTAAGGCTCGAAACTAAGAACTTTCGCAAAAGGTTCACACAATTATAAAGAGATCTTATTTCGCCCACACAAGTTATAAATTGCAATTTTTCGTCAGGTTAATAGTATTTTCATCTCCAGAATGTAAAATTCTACGTGAATTTTCCTATATCATCTAAAATGATTCATATTCCTTTGGGCTACAGTACTTTAAAATTGACTTTACGCAGTGAAAGAATCGCATAGATTTTGTTGTTTAATTTCGCGAAGAGGTCTCGAATTTGCCTGTAGGTTCGTTTCCACAGTTGAAATGGACGTAGGTATTACAAGATGGTAAAATTCCAACTAGATTTTTGTTTTGTTTTTTCCTTTTTGTTTTAAGGGGATAAACGCTTAAGTTGAGAGCAGGGCGGCCCGAGAGCGTAATGAATCCTGAGTGAAAGTTGAAAATGATTGCTTTTGGTCCCCGCTGGTGTCAATTCCCGGCTTTGTATCAATAATAACAAATAAAATGTCCGACTCCAAATTTTTTGTATCTTTACTTACCAGAAAAGCTTTGGTGGTGGGGCGAAGGAAGAATTACAATAACCAACATTGGGTTAAAGAAAGGACGTTTGAAAAAGGGATTCTGCATATTTTTAAGACACCGTCGTTGTAGCAATATTTAAATTTGCGTCGAAATTCTCTTTCATCAGAACGCTAACAACACTTAGGAAGCAAATAACTTCAACATCAAAATGATTATTACAAAATACCTCAATGAAATCCTCGAGTACGGAATCCCCTTGTTCAGATGTGATAGTAAACTGGGTGATTTTTGCGGTAGATTATAGCGTCCGATTCGCAATTAGAAAAAGCGAACCTGATAAGAGCGATGACTCCTTGGGCCCGCGTTGCAACAGGAAACGCTCTTCCCGATAAATGGTTAAATGACACCACTTTTGCTTTCAGTTTTTACGTAGAAGGCGGAGTCTAACGATGGTTAATTTCCAGGGCGGTAGTACAAAGTATGTGTATTGAAAAGTGTGCTTTCTACGTGTTTTAATAAGATGTTAAAAAATTTTATTTTTCAAACGACTTATCGATCTTGCACTGTAAATGTGAATCAAGTACAAGACTTAGGCATGTCCAAAGACAGAACCCATTTCAAAAGAAAATAAATCTTATTTACACTATTAAGATTCAGTGTTTTTCAGTCTAATGTCAGACATTACAAAACATTGTCAATTGCATAGCATTTGAAGTCTCTTACGCAAACAAACTCCTACAGCTCGATATAATTGGGTTTTCAACCTTTATTTGGGATACCTGTAAAATTTTTGGACCAGCCACGGAGAAAGAAATGAATTTGAAAAATAACTGTCACAAAAGATATTCATTAGATCCGGTGGGAATATTACAAAGTGTAAAATCCAATCAAACAAAATAATTTTCCTCTTTGAAAAGAGGCTTCTAGACAATTGTGATAGCAACTGCTTGCCCAAGTATTCAACTTATTTTGAAACCTAAAACCGTTGAATCATCTAGTTTTAGCAAAGTTTTTTTTTAGTCCTTCATTAACCTGGTACTCAGGGGGGCAGTGTTTCATCTCAGTTTTAAAATGCAGTAAAATGTTTTAGAGCTGCTTAAAACACGTTTGAAGTCAGCTTAAGTTTCTCGATTGGGAAAATACGCTAAGAAAGAGAAAATTAACTTGAAAGTGAAAAGTAGGAAAGTTTCGCAATTCAATTGTTTTTGTTTTGTTTTTCTCTGAAGCCATATTTGACCGCTAATTACAAATCATTAGAATATCTCATTTTTTCCCCCGGAAGTTTTGTAATAGTTGAGACCAACCCACTAAATTTCCTATCAAACCTAACGTCTTAAACAAGATTGAATTCATCAGAAACTCGGTTTTTTCTTTCAAAGTTTGCCAACCGTCTAACCCTTCGATTGAAACCAAGTCATTTTGTTGCTTTTTTCGTTTTTTTGTAATTCTGAAAGATCGGTTCAAATTTTAAAAAGTATTATGGAAAGTTGAATTCCACTTTTATTTTGAACAGGAAATTAGTTTTACAGTTCGCTCAGTCACGTGCATTTTGCACAATCTAGCAGTGATGTGATAATGTGTCAATTCCCAGGACATATTCAAATATCTGTATTTTAAGAAAGTAAAATAGAATGTCGCTGAGTAGATTTTATATAGAAGCGGAATTTAAATAATTGATTTGTGTGAGCAAATAAAGTACAACGAACAAAGTTTTAATGTAAATCTAAAGTACGCGCACGTTAGGAAAGGAGCTTTTAGCTGACAGTGCATATCCTCGATCAAAATACTTCGTAGTGCTGTGAGGAGTGTTGTTGTATAATCAACTGGTAAACCCGATTCAACAACCTCGGCGGGTTAAGCTCTGGGCTTAAATTAAACGCCACGGGGTGTTATCACCTTTTCGCCATGGAGGAGCGGTGCTTTAAACTCCAGTTAAAGAAAAGGGCGGTGCATGCCACAAAATGGTTAGCTAGCACCCTGATAAGTAATTTCTCGAGGCAAGTTTTAATCTCACCATTTCATTGCCCCGGTGTCGCAGAGGAAAAACATTGAAGAGAGGTAACCCTTACTCCAACTCTTAGTTCAATAAATAATATTTGCTCTCACAAGAGATTAAGTTGGTTTTTTTAAAAGGATAATCTCGAAATACGGCGCAACTCAGAATCAAGATGAAATTTCCTGGATTACAGATGTAAAGTTCCGCCGGCTTTGTCGAGCAAATTCAATTCCTGAAATTAGCCTAAACGTCAGTTAGAAACATTTAATTTCAGCAGAAAGCTGGCACCATCTAACTACTGGCTTTCCATAATTGCAGACAAAAGCTGAAAATATGCAAATCTCATTTCACCTGTTATTAGATGCAGACTCGTTTCCGTTGAAATTCATTAACGTTACCAATATCATAACCAGTTAACTCAAAGAACATTCTATACGTTTTCTGTGAAACCTATCCGGTTAAAACACTTCGTGCGGTTTCCTTTTTTTTTGCCATTCACTAACAATATTAGCTGCAGGATTGAAAACGTTTGTGTAACTCTCAATTTTTCTTAAGCTCGCTGGCTTCAAGTCTGCTTATTACTATTAATTAAAAATATAGCTTGTGCTAAAAACCCAATTTTTTTAACAACACAATTTATAAAACAAGGACTGAAGCGTAAATATTTCTACATGATAGAAAAATCCGGATAATCTAGGTTCGACTTTATATAGATCGAAAGCCGAAAGAAATGATGAACTTGAAATATGCTCTCGTGAAAATTTAGAACTTAACTCCAAATGACTCTATTTCCGCAGAAACACTTCCACGAAAGAAGAGCCGAGTGTCCAATGAAACCGCAGTTTTCGTGTTTCTTTTCTTCAACGCAACGACTTTCGAACTCGTTTGAAGATAAATTTCTTACCTGTAGATCGCACAGTAATGCGGTTCAACACATTCCGAAAATTTCCACTGCAGTGGGCGGTTCGCGGGGCCAGCATGTAATCTAATATACGTTAGGTATAAAGAGCATCTGGGTGAGATGTAACTGCGTTGGCAAAATAACAACTAGCATTAAATTGCAGCTTGTAATCTCCTGTAGTTCTGTTTTAGTTACAAGGAAGATTGGTGTTTTTAGGAACGGTCTCGTGTCTGCCCTCACGCAGACTTATAATATACGTCTGCCGCACGTTTGCGAAAAAACCACGCATCTATTATTGAAAGACTGTTGCAAGCTGACTAAAGTAATGGATTGGAATAAAGTATACAATAATAGGCTGATAGTTTGACAGAGAAAAAAGGAAAGCTCATTGAAAGAACGCACCGCTCGACAACTGCAAAGAAAGTTCAGCAAATACACTGCATGGAAAATAAAGCATGACCTGCTCTCGCTGCATGGACGATTTTCTCACGTTGTCTTTTAGCAATTCTGTTTGGTCGAATTCAATGCACCGAGGCTTCCCACAGGGTCTTTTAACCCTACATGACGGCAAAAGGAAGCAGATTTCAGAGGAAACATTATTAATGAGAAAACAAAATTGAAAATAAAGTTTTCCCGAATTTTCGCTTTTTTTCGAAGAAAAATTAAACCGGACTCCATTATGGTCAAACTTGAAATAATTTATTATGGTGTTTTGAATTTTTTTTTTTTTTTTTTAAGATAATGATGAGTAATATTCTTCAGTTTCGCGACAAATTTGACAGAAAGGGGAGTGCAATTTTCATCGTTATAATGATATACTATTCAGATGGAAGAAATTTTTATGTAACTGAAGGATAAATGTCTTCATTTAACGTTAAATCATCATGTGACCAGTAGAATCGACAACTAATTTGACCAAACGCTTGCTAGAGAGGAATAAGTAGGAATAAAAGAAATACAATTTATTTCCGCCGGCATAAATATTTTTATGGCCCAAAATACATTTATGTCTAAGAACTGACATAAACTGCATTACTATTATCATCACTTTGAAGGGCAGAATTGGAAAATATGAACTGAAAAAATAGACAACAAAACAGTTTGAATTAGCACGCAAACTTTTACGAGTCAGCTGGCTTTTATTTTTCATTCGCTAACAGACATGAAAGAGAAGTCCGAGCTTAACTATTTAATTTCTTATTTGTTTATCAGCTGCTTTTATCGTACGATTGTTTCAATCTCGCTTTTCTTTGGTTTATTTCATCGGGCTATTACAGTTAGCTCCAAAAATATCCATTTTAGTTCGCAAAATGCACCACAATGCTTAACGGACAAAGTGACGACAACATCCATTTTATATTGACAACCTCCGGAAAGAACAAATTGAAATTTTTTGCCTTTGCGGCACCTAATAGCGAAGAAATGATATAAGTATAGAACTCCCAGTCACAAAAAAGTATGCTTCTCATCGTCCAAAAGGACTGTCTCTGGGACACCCGCGTCAATTGTGTGGGCAACTCGCATTATTTTTTAGAAGATTGACGTGCATGTCGCTAAAAGGTGTTTTTGTATTTGGGTCCTTGTTCCCATGTTATTCCTCAGCAGCCTTACTTAGGGCTAAGCTACCTGTGGCCAGCTCTTCATGGTTCTGCATGATTAACTTTCTTACCTTCTTCCTGAATAGATGGATTACTTGTTATGGAAGTGAATTTGTTGTGTTGCGAAATGATGATGGTTGACTTTCTCCACTTTAATAGCTACCAGCGTCCGCCAGTTGCCACGGGCGGCCTCCTGTTAGAGCATGTCAGTTCCTTCAAGCTGCTCGGGGTTTACATAGCTGAAGATCTGACTTAAGCGGTACGCTGTGACTTAATGGTGAAGAGAGCCAACCGAAGGCTGTTCGCGCTCAGGTCGCTTAGACGCTGCGGTGTTCCAGCTTCAGATATAATTCTGGTCCACAAATCTCTTGTGAGATCATTCTTAGAAAATGCGTGCGTTGTGTTTTCAAACTTGCCGCTTTATTTGTCAGATACCATCGAAGAAGTGCAAAGGTGCGCCCTTCAAATTAATCTTCCTATGTTATCATACACTGAAGCCCTGACAGTGAGTAATTTACAATCACTTAAAGACGGAAGGATCATGGCGTGCATGTAGTCGCATAGTAGATATTCAATATAGTTACGCATTAAGACCAAGAGAAAGAAATTCAAATATCCGTGGCACTTCGACCAACAGGTTTAAGAACTTTATCTCAAACAAATACGCCTTATGCATTGGATATGACTAGTTTCGCCATTATTTTGCCATGATATGCTTGTTGGTTGCCGATACAATCAATTTTTCCTTAGCTATATATTTTTTGTTCTTGGTTCATTATTCTTTGTTAGCCAGACCTGTAATTCAGTTATTTATAATGCAAGAGGTATTAATAAACATATCCGCACCACACAAACTGCTACCGGGTGGAAATCTACTAGTTACCAGTACTTTACGAAATTGCACTCTGCCTGTGCAAGGAACGCCTGACAAATACTGTGTCTTACAAACATCAGATCATCGTTCTTCGGGTGGGTAAGGTGTTTTCACGTTTGATCGCGTCCCGTTTTGTGGTTGAGGTTTCGTGTACTTGTTCCGTTTCAGTTCTGTGTTTTCTTTGCTATGTCTTACGCGCCTTTTCTTCGGCTGTGTCGTGGTTTTGTTGGCAGACAAGTTTTAGGACCGATCTTCGCGCGAAACATGTCAAACGGACAAAAACAAAAGGTTCTAGTTACACGAAACGTACCTCAAGCTGCTATTGAAATTATCAAGTCATCTCAGAGGTAAATATCATCTTATAACTTGTCTAGAACAGCGACTTCTCCGACAAAATCATTTAAATACGATTTCACACATACAAAATTTGACTTTAGAACTTGTACACGTGTACAGAATTTTAGACAACAGGAAATAGAATTGTAGTATTTTAGTTGTCATTGTTTGTTTACTCTGCTATTAATAAGGAATTAATTTGCTCTTAAAAGTGATGTGTTTACTATTTCTGGGGAAATATTAGTCAGTTATTGTTGTCTTGTTTCAAGTGCGAAGACTTAACGACAGAGGTTTCGTCGTCAACGGACAATTAAATTCTGATAAATTGTGCCCTGGGCCACAAGTTCGTAATTTTATGCGCCATCGCCTTAAATTCTTATGCTCATGGAAGAGATTAACACGTTATTCTTTGGAATTATCTACACATGATTAAAAAAAAAAACAGGGAATAAGATCAGAATTAAGCACATCAGCATATTTTTATCTTTATAAAACATTTAATTCTTAAGGCTAGTTTGTAAAGAATTGCTTTGCTGTAGGAAGAAAAAATTTTGATTTGGAGCTAACAATAGTTCCTCAGGACTAACAAAAAGTTATCTTAATTTTGCCGAGGAACCAATATGGCCTTTTAATATGTGTATCACGTAAAGATGATGTGAAACAAAATGCAACAAAGACAAGAAACAGGACATAGCAATTACTAATTAACATAATTTATTGCAATGATTCATTCTAACTTAAGTTTAGTACTTGGAGTGTTTCTCCTCTCATACTCTTATATACACTCTTAATACACATAAAACATTCTAAAGTAAAGCTTAACCCATTGAGCCCCACACCTTAGAGCTCAGACCACCCCCTGAAATTCCAGAGAAAATGGCTGCTACAGTGAACCCACAGACCACTGCCAAAATAATTTAAAATTTTAATGTCTTCATTTCACTCTACTGAAGGGAAACTGCACAAAGTTGCATATTAAATAATATACTTTCCCCCTGTCAAATTTTATTTTCAACTTGAGCATCAGGCTCTCTCAAAAAAAATTCTAAAGCTAGAGAACGGATTCAACTTCATGATGTACAGCGAGTCATTAGCAAGGTTGCCTTCAGCTTTGAAAGTATTTATCAGTATGATGACTCTCTTTTGCACTCTTATTCCATCAGAATCATGTAAAAAGCTTTCCCTCAAATACAACACCAAAAGACAGATCGCAAATTTCTCCTCAACAAAAGGAATCCTAAACTTTCTAACGCGGGTCAATTTTGAATTTGCCCGCCATAGCGACATCGCGACACATCACAAGGCGCAGCTATAAAATTACTTTTTGCGAGTCATGAGCAAGAACAAACCAATTTTTACGCCTAAATGAAAAGTTTCACTTTGAACAATGCATATATGTTCTTCGCTTAGGCAAACTTTTGCTCCAAGCGAGTTACAAGGGGGCAAACTTTGCAGAGGAGATTGTTTTGGTCTTCTGCGGTCGGGTCAGCAAGATGTAAATATTTCCCCAGAGTCATGAAGCGGTGCTCTGGGATCGTTTTTTTTAAGCAATCAACTCCAACAAACTCGTCAGAATCCCAGTACATTGCCAGCTGAGGAAGTTCATGGATTCCAATGAGAATGTTTAGCCCGAGATACGCTGAAATTTCCGCTTGAGTAGATGTGAACGATCGATCCCCTTTCGAACGAGCGTACGCAACGGTGTATCGGACGATTTCGTCAATGTAAGCATCGTCGATAAATACATTGAAGAAATCTTTGGCAGTTGCATTTTCTCCGAGATCTCTGGTCGGGCCACGACGAATGGAGAATTCCTCAACATTAATTTGTCGCAATTAGCTAGACCATTGAAGAGCATTTGGTCGGCTTTCTTCTGCGGCAGATTCTTCATCACTACTTTCGTCGCTTCCTTCTTCCTCCTCACTAGCGTATAGCTCAACATCGGAATCGCTTCCCCTTTCTTGCGACCGTAGGTCGAAAAAGTCTTCCATCTCGTCATCCACATTGCGAAGCAAGTTTTGTTCATGCTGTGCTTGACGAGCTTGTCGCTTTTTTCAATTTCTTCGATGATAAAACCAGCGAAGACTTCTTGCTCTTCATCGGATGAAAATTAACTTTCATCAATTCTTCCAGAAGCTATGTCTTAGACCACGACATATTTTTGAAAAATTTGTCAAAAATCGCACGGTTAACGTGGCATAGTGAGTTTGGTCTCAAACGAAAGCTTATTTTTTGCATGTCACGTTTCACTGCTTTTCAATACCCAGGGGAGTTTTGTTTCTAAGCTACAGCCAATCAAAACAAGCCATTTCTGACAGGGCGCATGAGGGCGCATTGGAATTTCAGAGGGGTTTTATTTCTGGGCGCATGAGGGCGCATTGGAAGTCAATGGGTTAAGTCTGAAACTCCCAAGATCTGTTTGTTAATTCTCCCTTCCAGCTCTACACATTTCTTTATAAATTAGTTACAAGAATTTGGTTTTAGATCTAGTTAACCAATTCAAACCTGATGAGTTTGAGTATTCTTGTGACTAAATTGCTGGATAATGTATGAATGTTATCAGGAGTTATATATTAATAACTTTTGGGATTTAAGGGTTAGGGGATTTGCTGTATGTTACATTAAAAAACTTCTTGTCTTGTGTGCAGCTGTGATCTGGACTATTGGGACTCAGAAGATCCAATTCCAAGAGATGAACTCCTGAAGCGAGTAGCTGGTCTTGATGGACTTTACTGCCTTCTTACGGAAAAAATAGATTCTGAGTTGCTAGATACTGCTGGTGGGTTAACGAATGCAAGAAATGAAAATAAAAATTGTAGTGTGGGGATATTTAACCATGAATTAATTAGATTAGTTAGAAGTACTCTTTAGTATAAATAATTATGCACACATTCTGTTAATAGCTTTTGTGGATTTGTGAAACTGCTTTTGACCCTTCCCCCCCCCCCCCCAAAAAAAAGCAACTTTGCTCCCACCCTTTGCCCAAAAACAGTTAACTGATAACAAGTCAAGGTTTCTGTTGGGTTAGGGGAGGAGTAGGTGGGCAGCTACTTAGATATTGACATTAATCTATAAGTTCTTACAGAAAGAATCTCACATTACATTGACAGTACCTTGTGAAAAACTTTTTAGCTGTAGCTCCCCTCTGCTTTACCCCCTTTTGCTTTACCCATGGATTGAAAATATATAAAACATTCCTCTTCCTTCCTTGTTGGTTAATTCTGCTGAACAGAAAACTGAAAAAGTAGTGAGAAAGATGTACTTGTCTCTGTTATCCAATGTAGGACCTCAGCTGAAAGTTGTGAGCACCATGTCAGTGGGTTATGATCACATCAGTTTACCAGAAACAATGAAGAGGTGAGGATTCCAGGTTAAGAGAGTAGGTTCAACACCATGATGGTTTTGCATGATGGACAACGTACTTCATTCTCACAGGAAACAAGGCTTTCTCTGAGGAGAATGTATTCAGTGCTTGAAAATGAATTATTTTAGTTGCCACAGTGATAAGAAAAATATTGGGGAAAGATGTTTTATCGTTATGTCATGAGAGCAGGACTAAATTTACAATGAGGAATCAAACCTCAGACCTTCAGATTGCATGCTCTGATGCTCTACCACTGAGCCACAGAAACTCTATGGTGAGTGAGACGTCCTGCATGCTGCGAGGATCAGCAATGTTGACAGTGTCATGTTTGTAAATAGAATAAGAAAGATGGGAAGTTTTTAGCTCGGTAAAGAAATAGAGAAAGGTGTTTTTTTTCCTTATGAGCATGGGGTCGATTCCTTGTCAGGACTCAGAATTTTTTCTCTTTCCCGTGCTTGCAACAACAAAAAAAAACTTCTTTCTCTATTTGTTTACAGAGGTCAAAAGTTACCATCTCTCTTATTCTATTTACCAAAGAGAATTTTTTTGTGGCTACATTTGCATGGAAAGTCACCAATTTGATGACCTGCATTCTGCAATCATATGGCAAGTTGTTAGGTTTTTGTTGTGTAGTATGTGTAGTCTAAAGTCAGGGTGTGTAAAACTTTTTATATAGCACTATCATAGTTGTGTTGCTTTCCTACAAAAAAAAAAAAAAGAAACATTTTGATTTTTTGCAGTGATCTTATGTTGTGAGGTTGCTACATAACATAAATTTGATTTTGACTAGATTCGAGTGGAGCATCTTGGAATCCTCCTATGATTAGAAGCAACTTGCATTTTCTTGCACTTCAAGCAGTTTGCTTTCTCATTTGCTACCTAGGATGTTTCCTTTGTTCTCATTGGCTCCTTATAATGTTTTTGTTTGTTCTCATTGGGTCCTTAGGATGTTTCCCATGTTCTTATTGGCTCTTGTTATGTTTCCTTTGTTCTCATTGGCCCTTGTGATAGCTTTAGTTTTGATTTTACCACACTCAATTGAAATGAGCTTAGATACTTTATAAAGAAACCAAAATAAATATAATTTTCCCAATCTAATTGGTAACATTTTATTTTCAGGGGTATTGCTGTTGGCCACACTCCAGGTGTACTAACAGATGCTACTGTAAGTATTTAGTCAATGGTTAAAATAGATGAAGTGTAATTTCTCCTTCAGGGCCATTTCAACATTACATGAGACAATGTAAATGTCAGGGTAGAGCTGACAGAAGCTTTTGTTTTCTGAAACAATGCAGAACAAAGCAAGCTGAGTGAGTTGAATGAAAAGACAAAACAAAAACATCCTCAAGACTTTTTTTTTTTTTGCCTTTTTTATGGAGGACACAAAAAACATGTTAAAATTTTTGGGTTTGCTTTGGTCATCTACCTCTAAGCTGTACTGTATATCCATCCAGTTGTGATTACACCTGGTGAAAATATTTGAAGGATCTTTAAGGATCTTAAGGCTCTTGGCAGGAAATGAAAGATCCTCAAAGATCTTATCAAGAATTTTGAGGATTCTTAGAGAATTTTTAAAGATCTTTCAAGGATCTTTGAAGTTCTTGGCATGATCTCTGAATGATGATCTTGATCTTTGAAAATTATTTGAGGATCTTCCAAATTCTTGCCAAGATCTTCAAGGATCTTTCACCCTAAGGATCTTGGTAGGATCTTCAGAGATCATGCCAAGAACTTAAAAGATCCTTGAAAGATCTTTAAAAATTCTCTAAGAATCCTTAAAAATTCTTGATAAGATCTTTGAGGATCTTTCATTTCCTGCCAAGAGCCTTAAAGATCTTGACTGGATCTTCAAAGATCTTGACAAGAACTTTGAAAATCCTCAAGTGATCTTTGAAAATTATTTGAGGATCTTCCAAATTCTTGCCAAGATCTTCAAGGATCTTTCATTTTCTTGCCAAGATCTTCAAGGATCTTTCATTTTCTTGCCAAGATCTTCAAGGATCTTTCATTTTATTCAGAGATCATGCCAAGAATTTCAAAGATCCTTGAAAGATCTTTAAAAATTCTCTGAGAATCCTCAAAATTCTTGATAAGATCTTTGAGGATCTTTCATTTCCTGCCAAGAGCCTTAAAGATCTTGACTGGATCTTCAAAGATCTTGACAAGAACTTTGAAAATCCTCAAGTGATCTTTGAAAATTATTTGAGGATCTTCCAAATTCTTGCCAAGATCTTCAAGGATCTTTCATTTTCTTGCCAAGATCTTCAAGGATCTTTCATTTTATCCAGAGATCATGCCAAGAATTTCAAAGATCCTTGAAAGATCTTTGAAAATTCTCTGAGAATCCTCAAAATTCTTGATAGATTCTTTGAGGATCTTTCATTTCCTGCCAAGAGCCTTAGAGATCTTCACTGGATCTTCAAAGATCTTGACAAGAATTTTGAAGATCCTTAAAAGATCTTTGAAAGTGTTAGAGGATCTTTCAAATTCTTGCCAAGATCTTCAAGGACCTCTCATTTTCTTGCCAAGATCTTCAAGGAACTTTCATTATCTTGCCAAGATCTTCAAGAACTCTTTCATTTTCTTGTCAGGATCCTTGAAGATGTTGCCTGGATCTTCAAAGATCTTGAGAAGAATTTTGAAGATCCTTAAAAGATCTTTGAAAAGTATTTGAGGATCTTTCAAATTCTTGTTAAGATCTTCAAGGACCTCTCATTATCTTGCCAAGATCTTCAAGGATTGTTCATATTCCTGCCAAGATCCTTGATGATCTTGTTAAACTTTAGAGGTCATGTCAAACATTTTGAAGATCCTTAAAGTTCTTGGCAAAAATGTCGTAGATCCTTCAAAATTTTGTTAAGAAAATCAGAAGATACTTAAAGATAGGTTTATGGGGTGAAGCATGAACTTAGCCTTAACCTTGTTAACTATTGAAGAATGGATGTAGAGGTCTGATATGTAAACTTGGTGTAAACAACACAGGTGACAATAGGTTTAGGGCCAAAAGAAGAAACCTCATAGTAAGTTCAAAAGAAAAACTGAACCAAACATTGAAAAAAGGAAGATAAAAATATTTCTTATTGCCATATGAGAATTAGTCATCCTCTTTTAACAATTGAAAAAGGCCACAAAGAAACAAAACAATATTTAAAGATTGATTATACACAACTTTTGAATTGTCTTAATCAAACACTTTTTGAATTGCCATTTTAAATAAATAAAACAAATACAAAGTACTACTTTTATTCAAAATTTAGGGCCAAGTACCTTTGAGCTATACCATATTTCCTTGAACAAGCACCCAGGCACTTATTTTATATTCTGCCCAGAAGGAGGGGTGCTTATAGGAGAAGGTCTCTTAAGCAAGGGGGGCACTTATTAAGAAATTATCAACATGTTCAGATTCCATGGTACTTGAAGCTTAAAAAGTTCCAAAAAAAACTTGGCTGCTGTAATAGAAACAGGTTTTCCTTTTATCCCTACTATTTAAGAAAGAGAGGGAGAAGGGGGGTGCTTATTTGACAGGCACGCTTGTTTGATTTTATGGCCCAGGAGGTTGGTGCCTATTTGGGGGAGGATGCCTATTAGAGCCACGGGGTGCTCATTTGAGAAGTATCGCAGTATCTAAGGATAATTATAATCACTGAGTCTGTTTCTTCTTCAAATAATTACACTTTTGATTGATAGCCCTTTGAATATCAGACCACAATTTGTTCATGGTCTTTGCTGAGTACTTCCTTATGATACAACCTGGAAAGAAAAAAAAACTGAGAACTTGTGGGTTGTGGCATTCATCATATAACTCTTTCATTTTCTGCATGAGTACATTGTACTATCTGTGGACTTGTAGCAGACTTTCAACTCACTTCCACCAAAACTGCAAACTCATCTCAACACAACAACTGATTCATGTCCATTTTGCCAACAATTAATTGACAACACTTATGCTGAAAAAGTGAAATATTTTTGGGATCAAGTGGTGTCCTCTTGTACTTGCCTTTCAAAGGGGGAACCATCCCCACCAACATTTCCTCTTATGTGAACACTACCCCTGCCAACCTGGTAGCATACCATGTTGGGTCCTTCAAGGGTACCTTTTTCAAATGCAAGTTTTCAATTTGTGTACATTTTAATTGCTGCTCAAAGTTTCGCAACCAAGGGAAAATAGAGTACTGGAGTGCAAAATCTGATAGTCTGGGGCTCAATGCCCTTGTAGCACTCATTTGTTGTTTATTTAGCTCTTGTAACATAATAAGTGACATCTTTCTTTAGTCATTATTTACCTTCATTATGCCATAATTTCTTTTTGAAGGCCACCCTGACTGTAGCATTACTTCTGGCAACACAAAGAAGACTAATTGAGGCTGCAGGAGAGGTGAAAAAGTAAGTTCCTGAAGTATTTTTTCCAGGCCATTCCTTTAATTTGATTTATTTGCAATCTTTAGCCATTTTAATGCCAATAAAGATGTATAAGTACACCACACAGAGGTATCTTCCTTGAATAGTCCTTTGTTTGATACATGTTTAGATGCAAGTGAGAAAAACCAGGCCTATGTATAGCAACTGTTATAAGAAGTTAAGGCTATTGGTGAAAGTTTGGATTAGGCTGATTGAAAAAAACAATTCTTGTCCTGGTTTACATTACCCTGCACCCTAAGGTACAACATATGATCAGAAAAAAATTTATTAAAAAATTATTAGTCTTTAACCCTTTCAATCTCTAGTTTTTCTCCACAATTGTTGCACAAGCTTGGAAACTAAAATACTTCTTCCCTTCAAATTACACTGACCTTCAAGGAATCCTTCTAACAGGGATCCCACTTACAGAATTCCTACTCACAGGGTACCTACTGACCTGCTTGAAGTACCTTTCAAATCTGCTAACAAATAGCAATCAAAATTATATCATTGTGACATTTTCTAGTGGAGGGTGGGGAACATGGAAACCTCTTTGGATGTGTGGACCAACACTAACAGGCAGTACTGTTGGCATTGTTGGATTTGGAAGAATTGGTTAGTAGCAGAGAACACAAATACTATTTTATTACACTTTTACTGCTATCTGAGTAACAAGGGTCCTAACCATTTAACTTTTGAAATTGCTTGAGTTACATAAAACTATCCAAACGATGGCAACAAACTTGTCAGCTTGATGGAGTTCTCTTAATATAAGAGAAAAACTCAGTAATTTCTGTCAAATTACAGTTTTGACTACCTTCCTCGATCAAAAAATCCTGTATCCACCACTGACATGAAGTACTGTTTTAAAGGAAAGTTACTGATCTGATCTCAGAGAAAAAACGGAAATCTTGCCTCAAACTACTGTACCTTTTAAATGAACTGATAATATATGATTATTTGAGTAGATAGTTCAGTTATCTTTCAATTATTATCTCTGCATAAGAGCCATGTTTTGCCATTCATTGTTCAGATTAGCCACATCCCAGTGTGTTCTCCTCAATTGCAGGCATTGCTGTGGCACAAAGACTAGCTCCATTTGGTGTCTCTAGATTTCTTTATTGTGATGTCAACAAGAAGCCCGAAAGTGGTAAGACTTTAACCATATATTAACGTTCGTTTCCTTACATGAACGTAGCTTTACAGCTGTGGAACTTTCCATAACAGCCACCCTGAGGACAGAGAAAAAGGGTATTGTTGAAACGTGGCTGTTATTGGAAGTTATAGGGGTGATGTATGACATTTGTTTTTTAAAAGGCATTTGACTATATTTTTTTGTTTTGGTTTTGAAAAATGCTTAGTGTGGCATATCCTTACAAGCGGAAGTATCGCAGGACTGATACCATGAAGGGTGGGTATCGGGAAACAGAGAGGCACAAACGTACGGGAGGCAGGAGGCTGGGAGCCCCCTGTCTCCGCCCCCTGAAAACCTAAAATTAATTTGGGTGATTGCATTAAATATCAACTTTTGTTCCATGCTTAATGTAATGGGTTTCAGACACAGTTGAGTGAAATACTGCAGTGTGTACATGTACAGTTGGAGACAATCTGTAGCTAAAACAAATCTTTTGATTTCAGTGGAAAAATTGGTTTCACCAAAGGCAGAGCACGGTACGATTTTACTTTTCATTAAGTGTAATGATGTCTGCTTACTACAAGTAGGTTTGTTATTGTTTGGGATGAATTATAAATTTGCTGGTGGATAAGATAGCAAATCATTAATTAATCTCAACAGGTTAATTGCAGTTAGGGTTATTTTTCGGTTATGAAAAAAGTCTGCTTTACGCGAATGTAATATCCTCGTATTTCAGTTGACATGGACACCCTGTTGAAAGAATCCGACTTTGTGAGTGCACACACAGCTCTGACAGATGAAACAGCAGGTAAAAATGAATGGCACCTTTTTTGGTTGTCGATATGAAACCAAAACTATAATAATCACAGAGGAATCAGAAAAAGAGAAATTTGTCAACCGTTTTACTCCAATTCTCGTGGCTGTCTACCATATATTACTTACAAAGTTTGTTCTGAGAAGTTGGTCTCATTCAATAGATTAGAGTTCGTAAGGTAGAGATGTTCTCAAAGATGCCAAAAAATCATTTTTTGTAGGAATGTTCAATAGGAATGTCTTTTCCAAGATGAAAAGAAGTGCAGTGTTTATCAATACCAGCAGGTAAGGTGAAAAGGGAGTGTTTGATCATTGGAGCTTTGTCTTTCTCTTGTAAGAGCTGTCAGTATCTGTGGACGATGTCTTTTTCACAAATGTTATTACATACGTCTGTAGACTCTGTTGAGTTATAGAACACAGATAAGGCACAGCCGAATGTGTCACTGATGTTCTTACCATATTTGTTTGAAATTGTGTTCAAATAACTTGATTGACTTGTTGAGATCGTTTATTTGCAAATTTCTTTATCTTTATTAAGAGGAGGAGTGGTAAACCAGGAGGACTTGTATGAAGCACTTAAGAGTGGACAAATATGGGTGAGTAAACATCTGTTTAGTCAGGAGACTCGGTGACCTAGGAATTAGCGCGCTGAATTGTGCATCGAGAGGTTTGGGTCTGAGCTCTGACTGGGACATTGTTCTTCCTAGGCAAGACTGCTCTCTCAATCCCACCAATCAGGAATTTAGATTAGTAGCGATGGATTTTCAGGCACATATGATGAAAAACTATGGGAGGGGGGCGGGAGAGTACATAGTTATGTCGTGCTCGATGTACGAATACATCTCTAGTATATCATTTCTACACAACAGTACTGCTATGATTTGAATGAGAAAAACGATTGCCTTGAGAAATCAAAGTATGTCTGGAATTGGCTATCCTCGTTTCCGCCGTGCGTTTCTCTGCTTTTGAAGTACACTCAAAGCATTTTAGTCCTTAGTTCCTTTGCGCTTTTTTCGTATAAATTAAACCTTTCCCAGGGTTTTTTTTCATAGATAAGTCGCCGAGCGAATCCATGCTGCGCGGGTTCATCGTTAGTCTTATAGAAGAATCGGCATATTCTTCTAATGTTAAATAAAATTTAAGCTGTACTTGCATTTCTGAATAGACGGCAAAATGTGCCATGCCTTAAACCGCATTCTAATAACAAGTTTTTTTGTTAAAAAGTTCCTCCTCAGCGGGAAGTAGTACATCAGTTATAGGGGAAAAGAACTTGTCGAAGGAAAGCTCGTTATTTATTTACGCCTTTGTTATTGATTTTGTTGTTGTTCTTTGTAGGGTGCTGGACTGGATGTTACAGTTCCTGAACCTCTTGCAACAGATCACCCACTTTTGTCTCTAAGCAACTGCGGTAAGAAAAAAATTTGTATTTTAAAACATGTAGGCATTGAAAGATGTAACGAAAGCAAGACACGCAATTACTGAAGTTGTATCTTGTCAGCTGTTTTTTTTTTTTTTTTTTTCAGCATTTGGGGAGTTAGAAAAAGAAAAGAGATTGTCCGATCTATGATGATATAAGTTACCTTTACTAGAAATTTAAAATGGGACCACGTTCTCTGTTCTCACTTTGTTATTTTTCCTACGACGCATTTTTCTCAATTTTGGTCCCCATTTGGAGACTGAAAAAGCTAATGGTAAGCCCTTCAACACAGCGCTTAAACTTTTGCGCATTTGCGAACGTTGTAGTGAATATGGGGCATACTTTCATGCTGTCAGAGCCAAGTTGCCTCACACGAGTTACACCAACCACACATGCTAGTAAGTCACGGTGTTCTTGAAGAATGTAACTCTCGGTAAAGCTCAAACAGAATGGGAAATCAACAAGATACCCGTTCCTAAGTAAGCTTTGTGTTCGTAAAGAAGGGAGCTTTCCTTTTCCATTCTTTTGTTTCGTTTTACAGATTTCTATGAAGGTTTCAATTTTCTTTCGCTTATTTTGCGGGAAACGTGTTGTTTCTTCGGTTATCCTTCGAAATTTTGCGCGGGGAATTGGCGTGCGGGTGGCCCAAATTGATTCCTTCGCACATGCCTGACAAACATGACATACAATGGGGGAATTGAAAATGTAAGCAAAAAAGTCATTTTGTGCCTTATTTTCCTCGTTTCAGTTATACTTCCTCATATTGGCAGTGCAGAGGAATCCACTAGAGAAGCTATGGCAACCTTAGCCGCGAGAAATCTCTTGGCCGGACTTGCAGGAGAAAGTTTACCCGCTCAAGCTAAATAAGAAGCCTTTTAATTAGCTTCCACCCAATTCCATCTTCATCCAATCCCTCTTCAGGGTATTGTACGGAGTGTTGTGGGGTCGTGGAATGTAATTCGGCTAGAGACAAAATATTTTTCTTACGTGTATTCCGAGGCAAATGCAACGCAATTGAGGAACGTTTATATAGGGACTGGTGTGAGTAATACAGGAAATTAAGCTTAACGAATCGCATACCCATGAACCTTTACAAGATTTCCTCTGAGCCGGCTAGGGTGTTACATCCAGAGAACGTAATAGCAGAGGTCTTGTGAGCGAAATTTTGTGGAATTTGATGGTACAAACTACATGATTCTTTAATGAAATGCTACAGAGAAATTTACATTTAGTGCAAACTATATTTATCTGCTATTAAAAGTAAATGGATAAGTCGTGAAGTAACTGTGGATAAATACAAGTGACTTTAATTTTATTTGTATTCATGTGTTAAGCCGTCTTTTCTGTTTCCTTCTGGCCAAATGAAATTGATATGTTTGAGTAACCACAAAAAAATTTCCGCTTCCTGAGTAGGGTAAAACTTAGTGACAAACTCAAACCGGACGTGGACTATGGGCGAGAGAAATCGTCCCAGAGCTTGCCTGCTGTTTTGTTTGTTGGTCCCCAACCAGTTTGTTTCAGAAGCTTAGATAAATGGAGAATGCAGGCCTGATGAAAAGAGAGGGAAATAACTATATTCGAAAATAACGACGGTTTGTCTCCAGCTACTTATAATGAATGACTCCAACTTATTACGGTCACGAACAATTTTTTTTTAGTGTGGATGGTATATAATCAGTAATAGATCACAGAGGACGTCAAAATGTGGTAAGAACATCAGTGACACACTCGGCTGAGCCTCGTGTGCCACTTTTTTGTTCTTACCACATTTTGACGTCATCTGTGATCTATTACTGAACAGACGCACGGCAACTTGGAATCTATTTGTTAATTATATAATAAGCTCAGTTATGCACGCATTCTGATTGCTCTTACCACAAGAATTAAAAAGTTTTAACGATGACGTCATCTATACGTCTGTCCTCCAATAGATCATAAGTGAGAACCAATCAGAATGCGTGCATATTTGAGCTTATTACATAAAGAATAATAGGTAGGCGCGCGTAAATATGGAATTTCTCTTCGGGTGTTTAACTCGATAGCTCACGAGTGAGTGCAGCGAACGAGTGAGATGTCGAGTTGAACACTCGAAGAGAAATTCCATATCTACAAGCAATCATGTATTATTTTGTTTATCATATAAACACAATAGCCCTTTACTGAGAGGAAAAGCCGACTTCATTAATGAATGAAAATAAATGAGTCGATAATCCCCGAATAACAATCGTAGAGTGCGTTGGCACTCGCTCTTAAGATGAAAAAATGCGTTGAATCATGATTACAAAATCAACAATGATCGTAATTTTCAAGTTACAAAATTCTCATTTATTGACTCTGTCCTTACCGACAAAAGAAGTCTTTCAGGTAAACGGCAAAAATCGGTCAGTGGCAAATCTTCCAGTTGTCGATTTTCATTCTCAGCCGAGAGAAATGCCAACACCAAAGCCACTGAATACGTAACTTTCGGTTTTTCTTTTGAGTATTGTGGTTTTCCTCCCCCTCTAGAAAAGTTTGAACCTCACTGTCTATCAGCGACACGGATTTTTTAAAAGTGTTTTCGCCGCCATTACTCGAGAAAGCTCTGACAAACAACTTGTATTGAGAATCGTGAAGGCTTTGCTGTTCATTCATCAACCTGACCGAGTGGCGCCAAAGGCGAGTGACGTGTCAGCAGCTGATTAGCTATATCAACGCACGTGAAAAAATATCGTATATTTTCACGTGTGTTGTTACGGCTTTTCTCAAGGCCGGAAATCCCTGTATAACACTGCAGTTTATCTGATAAATGATAATATACAGTGAATCAATTAAAGTTTACAGAAGTAACAGGCTTCATTTTCACCTCTGCTGAAGTAGTGTTAATTTCTGCAAAGATTATTCACATATTCATTCATTAAACCGCAGTTCACGATGATCACACTATGTGATTTTCATATATTCGCAGTCAAACTTCACGGGTTTTTTTTACGAACCATCATAACGACCAGCTCTCAATAAGCTTGCTAGCTCAGTTGGTGGAGCACTACACTGGTATCGCAGGGTCGTAGGTTAACTCCCGTACAAGCCCGAATTTTTTCAGGCCTTTTTTTCACTAACGCTTGGGTAGTGTTCATTGCTGAGAAGGTCACTCACATAGTCATTCATTAATTCGCAGGTCACATATATGATTTTCATATATTCACAGTCACATTATGAAAAGGGCTTTGGAAATTGCAGACGCGAGTGATTCAGGAATGTCGCACGAGTTCATGTTCCTACAAAACGGTGTTATGACTGACGATCAGAAACAAGGACTTTGATAACGAGAGTACATCGTGTTAGGATTCTCGCATGCGCATCTCTGTATTTCGCGAGCTGTCTGAGCGCAATTCTCGTTCCCAGAGCCCTCCTGAAGTGAAATCGTACGGCTCTGGCGACGAAAATGGAGAACCGGCCACGAAAATCACACAAACAAAGCAGTCATATTTTCACGCTAAACAGAGGCTACAGTTCCTAAATAGATGCTACCATAAGGTAAGTGCAGGTAGATACAATCACGTAGGAGGCATAAGTTACGTGAGGAGCGAACGGTTTATATGAGAGTCAGCACAAAAACTTGGCGCAATTACTTACATTTCGATGGCATGGAATAGTAGACGCGAGGAAGTTGATGGGGACCTTAGGCAATCAGGACGGCAACGCTTAGGAAGATTTTGATCGAAAAATGATTTTATATCTTTAGTTAGGATTTCGCAAATGGCTGGATGTGTTTACCGTTTCTAAGGGCGCCCACCTAAACTTCAGCGTGACATATGTAAGTAGCTGTGAGTTCCAAAGGGAAACTTAAGTAGTTTGCAATCTATGTTCCTGTTATGTGGACGCAAATTCTGGGGATGTCACGTTTTTGTTTTGCAGAGGAAGGTAAAGAAACGTACAAGTTTTAAAATGCCGTCGCCGAGCTATCATTCTTTTCATTAGATCTTTTGTTTTGCCACGTCTGCGTTGCAGTATCCGTCATGGTTTGTTTAAGTCTCAAAATATCCATTAGGTTATAATATCGCGGTCTCTTCACTTCATTACCCAGTTCAGTAGTAATTAAGTTGAGAGATAATCCACCTCTGTTATTCAGTGATTATGCCCTCAAGGGTTTCCATTAAATTAACCCGGCAGCTGACATGGCGTCGATAGAGTTAAAAAACGAGTATATTGGTCTAAACCAAGCGGAATGGAATGTTTATGGTAAACTGACGAATGCGTCTATTACGTTGTGCTAATTTTTTTGAAAGTAATATTTTTTACGTGGAAAAACGACACTCACTCTAAGTATTTTTACTTGATAGTTGTTCATGCAGAGGAGAAGATTAAGTCTCTCTTGTGCGTGTTTGTGAGTTCGCAGCTTGATAACTTTGGTGAAGTTTGATTCGCGGATCAGTTTAAATTGCATTCTGTATTTTCAATAGTAAAATTCATGATTGACATCACTCAATTGTGTAAAGGAGACTGAGCGTGGAAACTTTCAGTCCGGAAAGGAACTTTATTCAATTAAATTGACGAAACTTTTTCTGATTCCTCGTAAATGGGGTAGTATTAGGCTCTTGCCAAGAATTTCGGCTTTCTTCAGTTTGTGGCTTTAGTTTTCTCGGAGGGAATGAATTCTGCGCAATTCGTGATCAAAGAGACTCATCGGAAATATTGGCCGTGCGTTCCGTTTGAAGTGAAATGACTTCCTAGAGACTTAAAACACTCGTAGAGCAAACAAATAAACAAACTCTCGACCCTTTCTCGAGCATTTTTCAAATGTGTAATTGGAGTGAAAGAAGAAGACACATTTCCTAAAAAAAAATGAATGTTTCAAACTTAGCATAAATATTCAGCTTATTCTTCTTTCTCTTTGCTGTCAGTTAAGATACTATCTAGTCTGCCAGTTGTCAGGCTGAATTAGAACAGAAAAACAAACAGAGATGAAAACAGACGTAAACATCAACTCTTTACAATTTCGAAAAATTCTGAAGCAGTTTCGCAGAAGTTAGCTGACAGAGAACCAATTTTCTGAATCGAGCTCTCGTATCACGTACGTGTTATTTGCTGACTTTGGTTCATTGCTTTATCAAGTACTTTGGTTTCAGTCTAGTGCCTGATATTGCTGGTGTTCACAATGAGCATTGATGCATGTGAAGTGAATTGGACATAAATGGGCCATTAATCGAGGCAAGTGTAAGATAAATTGTGATAAAGCTGTTACAGAGTAGACAAATATAAACTCGTTAGTAAATGATTACTCCATCAGTGCACATTAGAATTTACAGACTTGAACATGGAAGATTTATTTTCTGTTTTCTGTTGACTGTTGTTTTCCTCACAGTTAGAGATTCAGGAAGTTGTTAGTGTTCATTAGCGAAGCATATGTCTGCTGAAAGGAAGAAAGTGCCGCTGGGGATGTAATATCGCCGCGTCACTGTTAACAAGCATTACAACGCAAGCAGTATAGCTTCAAGTTGCAAACTCGTGGAGTAAAGCGCTTCAATCAAAACTGCTATCTTGAATTCTCCTGTAAAAAAAACATAGATTAGATGATTTTCAAGGTATTGCCAAACACTTGGTGGTGTCCATTCAAAGAAAAGGGAGCTCTGTAATGAAACTGCCTTTTTCCTTTCTATTTTTCAGGGTGTGGTATTAATAAGGAAAAGTATTAGAACAGTATACAATTGCAAGTGAGGAAATGAAAGGTGTTGGGTAACTTTTTAGAATGAAAGTGATGATGTCATATTTGCCTCTAATAACGAAGACCCTCCTCCCCCCCCCCCCTTTCAATCCTGCTAAAAATACTTTTAAAAAAACTAAGGAAATTGTAATTATCTTAGCCCTTAAAGTGAGTGCCTTTTGAGTCTATGGACTTATTTGCAAGGGAAAAGTAAGCGTTCTTGATCTCTCTTTTTTCCTCTTTTTTTTCAGTAACTGTAATGAACTATATGACTAAGATCTCTAAATTAAGTCACTTTGGTAGGAAAACGGCGTTTTGAATGTAAACGAATTCACTAAATCATTTATTGTTAAGTTTATAAACTCATTCTAACGTTCATTTGCCGCGGTGAGTTCAGCTAGAATAGTAATATCACACAGTTATAATCTCGCTGAAACTAGCAATCTAGAGGAAAGGCCGTTTTTAACAAAGGAATGTGAGCGTAAAGTTTAGAGAACGTGCCCGCCAGGAGGTTCGCGCTATGAAAACAGTAGATGTTTTCTCTTATGACAACTTTCAGGTTAGAATAAATCACTTGTTTTAGGTGACTTTACTGTGGTCTCAACAGTTTGCAAATCGAAATGTTTTATAAAACTTAGCGAAAGACTCCGACACTTCGATAACTCCCACTGTAAGAAATTTCGCTCAAAATCGTGTCATTCAGCTTTTTCTCATGTTGATATGCTTTGCGTAACACTTCAGAACTTTGCTGTCAACTATCTAGTTTTTATTTTTACAGTAATTCAAACATGAAAAATTTTAAAAGTTATTTAAAGCTTTCGAAAGCGGAGTGGCGAGGTCAAAATTTAATTAAATATTTCAGAGCTCGGATAAGGAAAATGTAAGGATGAAAATGTCGGTACAAAGAAAAGGTTCTACGAAATCTTGAAAAATCTGCCGTGAATTTTGATTGAAACGTTAGTGGGAATTTAATGGCAATTAAACAGTCCTTAGCTTATCTTTTTTGTGTATTTTCTTTTTAACTTTGTTATCTCTCTGTAAATAAGACTTAAATAACAGTTTCACAGACATCACGTGCGCTCTACTATAAATTTTCAGACCTATTGCTCTCCGGCCGTGCTTCTTTAAGACCACCTGTTTTAAAAGGCGAAAGAAATTTTTCTTTCTCAGTAAACAGAATAACAGTTTACAAAACTCTCACCTGCCGGAGCATTGTGAATCTCCAGTGCAGTAAATGTTTTTCTAACCCGTAAAGGTTGTCTTCACCTCGTCCTCACCGCAATGGCAACAGTCGTGGGAAAATACTGATTTCGGAAGCTGAATTTAAATTGTTTACAGAAAGAAATTTGCGAAAGGTGAGTTCATTTAGAACTTCATTTTTGTCAGTTGAAATTTATAAATGAGTTGTTTTCCAAATAACATACGTTCTTATTCTCAACCGACACGATATCACATTATGAAAGTATTCGGCAATGCGAGAGAACAAGGTGATAACGTCGAGGTATGAAAGTGTCGATTTGGAATTTTTTTGTGCCCGATTTTCTTTCAGTCCGTAAACAACGCGATTTATCGTGATGATATTAATTCATGGCTTTTTTAGCCGAATGAGAGCCCTATAATGCCTGATGAGCGATTCCATTCAAAATAACATTGATAAAAGCTTACTTAGCATAACTTAGCTAACTGTCATAAACTCTCCTTTTTTGCCCCGTGACACAAGGTTCATCTGAATCGTATTAATTTAATAAGAGAATTTCTTCACTAAACTTCAGTTGAGCAGATCGTGCTGTCTCATGCAGGGTACACCGTGTTTTTGTTTCTATAAACTCCGCCAGTGTCACCTTTGCCTGTAGTTCTAAACAAACAGACACGTCATTTACCACAGCAAAAAAATAACTCAGGTCGTTGCTGCCAGAAGTATTCAATTCATCCTAAAAATATATCAACTTTTATCTGCATGACAATTTTTGTGCCCACAACATCGATTCATTCTAATAGAGCCAGTACTGACTGAAATGCACTTAGCTTTCTCAGACGAAATCGATCCACTTTTTGAGAAAAAGGTGAGATAAAGACTGACGTCTAAGTCAGAATGCGTTCTTGATGTGATGTTAAAATCTCCTAACTGATTTTCAACTGAACGTATTCCATTTAGGAAGGTGAATTCCTTCTCTGTTGTCACGAATCAAACGTAAGACCTGTAATTACTTCAATTTCCTTGCGTTTGATTGTTAAATTTCCTACCATCATTTCACACAATTCATTCTCAATTCAGTTTCACGATATGTCTCCTTGAAAAAAGTCCTTAACGGTCTTGAAGAGTGCATTCAGATACTAACTTTAGCAATGAAGAGGGTAAGTTTCTAAAGAAACTGTGGTGCTGCGTGAGTGGGAGAGTATAACAGGGTAATTTAGTATTATCAACTAAGTTGATAACGTAAATTGGCCACCGTAAAGAGTTAAAAAGCTGACGTTTCGAGTGTTTGCCCTTCGTCAGAGCGATTGGCGAAGGGCCAAAGCAAGAAACGTAAGCTTTGAAATTCTTTACGGTGGCCAATTTACGTTATCAACTGAGTTGATAATACTAAATTACCCTACTAACTTTAGCAATTCGATTCATGCTACCGGAAAGAATAGAAGAAAAAAAAACCGCTCCACGTAAATTTGTATTCCTCAACAAGTTTCCAGATTATTTTTCAGTTCTCCTCGGTCTTTAGTAAAGTTCAGTTTTACCCTATCTAAATTAACTTGTATCAATTTGTCGGCAGTTTTACTTAAATCTTAAACAGATCATTAACCACTGAAAGTCTTCATCATTTCGGCCATGCTATCATGATAATTTTGATCAGTTAAGAAATTTCTCTTTATCACAGTTTTTCCTTCTCTTCGTTTTCATGTTTTTGACTTTTACGTGATTCACAAAGTTGCTCTGTTCGTTACTGTGTTTGCTTCTTGTTTCCGCGTTGTTGTCATTCATTTTTTTTTTATTGTCGATTATGCGCGTAGCTGCAGTAGCCCAAGCGGAATGAATTCCGGCAAAAATTTTCGTTACACAGAACTGCACGAACCAGCACATAGAAGTGAAATTTCTTACTGATGAAGGAAAAGGAATGGAGAAAGAGTGAAGCAAACTTAAAATTTCACTGACTATCGCGTGGGTCTAAGCGAGATAAATATGGCGGCACCAGCACTTTTTGTCTGTCACGTCCTTTTTGAACTTCCAACCTTAGAGACAAGAGAGAATCATTCTTGAGAGTTTCTTGAATGAATGGTATCACTTTCTTTCCTAGAAACTTCTCGCGATAATGTTTTCCTCCTTAAAGACGCTTTTATCGAAATTGTCCCTGAAGCTCAAAAGTTGCGTGCAGAGTGTTAATGGAAGAAAATATTTCTGCTTAAAAAAAATGATTTTCTTTCGATTTTTCAGTCATGGTTGGTGTCGCACTCTGTGTTTTGTTTCAGCTATGGTTTGTTTATCTGTTTCGTAAAAATTATCCCAATTTTGGCATACCGTCACGTTCGGCCTCCATTCTGTCCACAGTTCAGTAAGCAATAAAGTTCATGCTTACATTTGAAGAAAAATCTTGTGATATCTTATTAGCTTTGAGAAACCATATTATATCGCAGCTGATCAGTGAGGGAAAAACCCTAACTAGAAAGGTTAGTAGTACAACTGATAGAGCAAATAGGGTCTAAATCTAATTTGAACGAATGTGTTCTCTTCACGGTTAGAATTTAAGCTGAACATGTCAGTCAATATTCAAGGATAGTCAGGGAGTGATTGGAAGGAAAGCTCAGGATTTGATTTGGTTTCATTCACTACTGATGGAGATTGTTTCAAAGCTTCGTAATCACATTACCGCAAAATCTTGCTTAAACCTTCAAGGTTCAATTTCCGTTGTTTCACTCACATCGGCTGAAACAGTCTTAAATAAGCATAATTTAACTCAGTCAATTGAAGTGGATAAACGTACGAGTTAAGATCATGAGAAATTATTTGGTTTGACTAAAGTATGTGACAAAAAGCACGTCCTAGGATAAATTTTCGTCAGTAAGTGTGCATGGTATGAAGTCTTTTTTGATTGTTTTAGAACAGTTAGATTTGAATTGGAATTTTTCTTTTTGTCCTTGAACTTGCTTCAAACAAAAATTTCTAAAAATTCCTGGGGCTCGTTTCTGAATCAAATTCTTTATCGTTCAGTTAAGTCTTGAAAAACAGACAGAATTTTCAATTTTTGAAGATAAGTCAACCTGTGAAATAAATTGGAACAATTTTAATCATCTGGAACAAATCGAAAACGCTTCAGGCGAAACAATTGTCGACTTCGTCGCAAAGAAAGTTCATTATGCTTTTCTCACCAAAAAGCTCACCGGTAAACTTGATTTACACTTACATGTCGATTTTTTATCGTTTTGATTAGTACAACTTCTTCTTATTTCAGTCGATATGTTACTGCTTAATAATCAGCCAAGTTGTTACTTTGAAATTGAATTTGTTTTGTCATCATGGGTGTGGTTTTGCAGTCAGCATTGCAAACCTCCAAATTCGTACAATCATTAAGATTTCGTCCGTAATGTACTTGACACTCGCAGCAAAAGTCTTTCCACTGGAAAAAATGCATCCATTATGAATATTCTTCCCAAAAAAGATGAAAACTGCATGCAAAGCAAACAAAAATCTTTGTATGTGGTATGGGGCTTTTGTAATTTTATGCACGCGAGCGAGTGATGTTTGATCCGCGCTATGGCATCCGCGGCCGCGTGCGTCAAACGGCGGGAAAATGACGCGTGTACTTGAGTCGTGTGTCACGTTCGTCCACTCTGCATTTTTTACCGCACAATAGAAGGGATGTGGTATCGAAAATTTCCCGTTATAAACAAGTGGTCGAGGAAATCTTTTGATCCAGTAAAAGCCACAATTGTCTCGTTAATGACAAACCTTATCACAATTAAACTGCAGGAAAGTGCAAAACGGCTTAGGATGGATTAAAACGATATTATGATAAAATGTTGGAATCAAGTGGCACTCTAGGCCATAGATATTACAACAATGACAGATTTTCTAGCGAATTGCTTTGTAAGTCTGGCTGTTCTAATGTCTTCTCGAAACATTTTCTACAAACGGTAGAAGAAAACGCTCGTTTTAATTATACACTTGAATTATTTGTTAGCCACATGGGTACAATACAAGAAATCCGTTGCACAATCGCTTTTTGAGCAAAGCCGATGGTTACACAAAGGGCAACATTCAAACGCCATAACTTTTGTTGACAGTCAGATCAAACTTAAAGCGTAAAGCTTTTCGAGTTTCTTTGTTTCGGCGGCAGTTGCCGTGGTGACCAAAAATCCTTTTGTTGAAGGTGGCAAGGGTTCAATTAGTAGCCGTGCCGTGATTGGTCGCGACTGGCACGAGAGAAAGAAACAGAGATAATTATTTAATTAAGATCCGAATGCGTGGGTTGAGGCAATAAATGACGTAACAACTTCACTCGCTCGCGCCTGCTGAGCATTAATAATTCATGAATGATTTCAGGAACCGTCAAATGGCAATAACAAGTCTTTTGTGTTTGACTGCAGACCTCATTCTAATTATGCACCTCAGTTGATGACTACAGATGCTTTCGCTCAAATAATCCGCCGCAGACATCTACATTCACCCTTCTTTTGCATGAACTAATGCTCTCTGTGTTTCTAGACAAAGCGATCTAAAAGTCGGTGGTTCTTCTTTTGCGAGTACCAGGTTCTTCGTTCTGACTCAACGGGAGGTGTATAGCTGACCGCACGGGTCGTATTTTACAGTTTACAAATCGGAGCGAATACAAAGTCGCGATGCCCAGCACGAGGAACAGAAGTCGTGTACCTGACCAGTCAAGCAATAAAATCGGCGTGAGCGATTTTGAAAAGAGAGAATTCGTCTCGCGAGTGAAAAGATGTAAACTTAAAACGAAAAAAACGCCTAACAACAAGAAATTACATGGGCAATTCGAGGAACAGACCGAAGGTATGTAAAAGTACATCAGTATTTTGATACCACAAAAATATATAATTACTATCTTTTGTGTCCGCTTAATAAACCTCAATAGCATGGAACAAAGGTGATGTCAACCGTCGGTCATAACAAATAGGTACGTTTTTTTCTATCAATATTTCCGTATGCATCTACCAGCTTACGAGATAGCCGTTACACTTTTTCAAAGTGGAACAATTCATTTTATAAAGAAGCAATCAATGATAATTTTCTATTTTTGCTGACGTAAAGAAATACAGTCAAGCTTCTGTAGCATTACGTCACTATTTTGCCGAAGGCAACACACGTTGTGTTCCATTCAGAGTGAATATATTCTTGAAAGCTTGTTAGAAACATACGGTGTAAGCCCCATAAGCTACCATGGCTGAATGACCGCCATTAGATATTTAAAAGTTTTACGCTCCATAAGAGCTTTTAGAATCAAAATTAATCCATGCCATTGTCTATATAATTACCCTTCAGAGAGTTAGATTTTGCTGATTGAAATTCCCTCGCACGAAATGTTGTGAGTGAACGAGTTGCTTGCCTGACTGCGCTTTTACGCAAGTCGCACTGTAATGTTTTGAAAACGTTCCCGCCTGGTTTTATTGCAACAGTTTCGGCTCAGGCAAGCGAAGAAAATGCGCAAACGTTCGAAAAAAAGTGATATTAAGAAATCATGGTATAGAGCACGGTGCGTAAAAATGAAAACGTCTCATGTGTATGAACTTCAGAGCGCTATTTGAACTTGAGTGCTGCGGATTAACTGTCACTGAATTGAAGGGCTTCACGACAAATGACTTGGCATTGTCTCGACTTAATATTGAAGCTGCTTATGAGGCTATTTCGTGGCCATGAATCAGCTATAAGTCTACCATCACTCACGTAAATATCGGATTAAAAATTGAGGCATATTTTCAGTGGCTAGCGCTCATTTCCAGAAGGTCTGCGCTGACAAACAAACGTTCGTAAGATTACAAGCGTGTTGATAGAAACAAATTTGTTGGTTTCCTGTCCCATTGTCAGCTCAGTTTTTCTTTTTTTACAGACACCGAGTTGATAATGAAAGATAGCAAGGCAAGAGTTCCGAAAACGAAGAAAGAACAACTAACGGAAACATTGCTTTGGTAAGGTTTAATCTTTGTTGTAAGACTATGGTTTCCTGTAAAGGTGTCACTGTTTCAAGTACCGCTGAAGATTCCAATGCACACTTCTAACACTTCTTAATTCTTTCAGTTGTTAACAATTAGTTCGGCTCTGCTTTCTTTCAAACGGCAACGCTTTCTTTTAAGGGACTTAGGTGCAAAAAATTTTGAGTGAAAACCGCAAAGCACTTCAAAACAAATTTGCACATCTTACCAACTAGGACGACAGAAACTAACATTTTTTCGTTAAGAAAAAAAATCCAAAAATAACTTTAAACGAAAAGCAACTGTATCATCAAAATCGCACTGTAGATCCAGTTACTATTATTAACAAGGTTTTAGTAGGTTAATAGAAGTTATGTCATGCTTTAAATAAATTCACATTTTTACAGTGTAGTATTTACTGTAAACACAGTCTTTTCATCCTATTTGCATGTCACAGATCAATTTGTTTCCACAACACTGATTTCATATTTTAAAAAATTTTCTGTAGCGATTTGTGCGTACTGCCTTAATATCGGCACTAATTTGCTAAATGTGGTTTCTACAAAATCTTGTGAATCTTCACACGTGTTTAACTACGTCCGGAAATTCGGCGGAAGACAAAAATTGAAAAACCACATAACTAGTAATTTAGTTGGAGTAGCAGCGTGAACTGCAAACAACACCAGTTACTGCACAGAATATTTTTTTTCAATTGAATATGCCGTTCTCTTTAGAAACCCCGTCAGCAAAATCTTTTGAACTTATTTAGACAAGGAGTATCTCTCAGCTGTTAATTAACTGTGTTGATATCATTGATACTCTTGAGAGTTCTATTTTGGTGCTTTCAGCAAACTTATGGTTCGTAGCTGTCAGCTTAAGTCAACTCTGTCAGGCGTAAAATAAATGAATATTTCTTTTCGGTTAACAGCTTGTAAGTCTGTAAGTAAACAAGTCTTTTACAGTGCGCCTAAACCTTTCATCGATTGACGTTCATTATGGTACACAAAAGCTTTGACGCACACTAGTCTTGGACTAGATATTAACCCATGTCACCCAGCCAGAAATACGTGGATTATTTTACAGAATTGTGCCATCCGGAATTTCTTAAGGCTTTATCAACAAAAGAGACACTTGCTTTGGTAAAATGCTTTTAGTAAATTTCTGTTAAAGAAAATACAATTAGGGAGCTCATGTTTCTAAATGTTTTTAAATGGATTTTTGAGTTGGGAGTTGTAGACCTTGCAGCAAAATTTTGTACACAATTTTTTTTACCATTTCGAGGGAAGTACATTCATTTCATTCCAGAATATTTTCTGAATTTTCTGACTTATTTTTTATATGGTATACAAGCTGTCGTTGTAGGAAAATTAATCAAGGAAGATTTTAGTTTAGCGAAAGTGTCTGATGACAGGAGCAATTTACAAGTTACCACCTGTTGATTTTAAGTGAAACAGTTACAGCATTTTCAAATTCTGCTATGTACGTGACACTTTCGTTCCAAGGGCAAGGTAACTTATCGGATAGACAGTTTGTTTACGACGGGAAAGAAATTCCTTCCCTCTTTAAGCTGACGTGCTATGCGTTAAAATCTTGCGGTTGAACTCGATTCAATTAATTTGTTGAAAGCGTCGTGATCACAAAAGACCGGAAAACAAATTCTCGAACCCTTGGAGGCCAGCGGCTTTTAATTCGAACACTTCAAATGTAAATTGTTATGATGTTCTTAAAACTTAGACGTTTGGAAATAAAATAACGTCACGGAAAGAATGGATATTCGGCCACAAATTAGGAAACCATACGTGATCCCAAAACAGATGTGTCTTTCCGTTTTGAGCACATGACAGGGGTGCTCGAAAAATATTTCACCAGAGGCACGATTTTTTTATTTCTATCACAATCGGGTTAGGAAAGTTTCTTGGAGAAAAATGTGGAAATTTACTAGTGGATTGCAGTTAGTTTTATGACGTTTTAAGTTTTTGAAAAGAGAAGAAAAAGATTGCCTAAAAAAGGATTCGAGGCTCATTTTTTTCCCCTTAGGAAGTAAGAGTTATTGCACTAACAGACTCGAAAATTCTCCTCACATCAAATAATGGCTTTAATACGAGATTACATTATTTTCTATTAAAGGTCAGAAACATACTTATATTTAGTATTATTATAGATGGTTTAGAGTAACCTTGATACTTAAAACTATTCTTTTGTTTGGTCAAAAGTCAAGGAATTATGCCTTTGTCTCGCGTTCATCTTATTACGGATATTCAAAACAAGAGATTAATCTTAACATGTTATCTATTACTCTTCTATCGAGAATTTTCTACGGAGAATTTTCCACCAAAATACTTTGGTGTAAAGGTCGATTGGATTCCATCTTGTAAATAAATAATGACAGAGACATTTGACGTCTTCAATGTTTGTTGTTCGAATAAAAGATTGAAAGAATGCAGCCTTGCTCGGTGCTAATGCCAACCAAAATATTGAGTTAAACGTAAACAATGAGTCACCGAGGAAATAAATGGGTGTTCTTGAATTATTCTGAAATACAGAGCTTGGGAAATGAAAATGTTCTCGGCAAACTCTTCAAAACCCTTCAAAAGCTGATATAGCTAATTCCTCTTTCCGAGAAAACCGAGTCTTTGATAAAAAAAACATTGTGTGAAGTCTGGTCGTCTCCCACATACATCAATGGGTGTGGTATTCGTCACGCAAAGATGTTTCTAAAGTTCTGTAGTCTCTTTAAACGTTTACACGAATTACTAAACAGTTTTTCACTAATTTCCAGCAAGCTTATCCAACATATATCACCTGAGCAGTTTGCTTTCTATTGGTTGTGAACCAATTCAGACGCACTTTTTCAATGTTTACGGAATTAAAACTTTTCTCAGTGACTGCCTAGAGAATTGTGAAAACGAAATCTGAACTGAGTGTATCTTTTACGCCCTTTGATTGAATGAATGACAGATAAATGAATTACTCTCTGGTCCTCCTTTTTTTGTTGCAGTTAAGCATGGGTATATTGCAAAGATATATACATTTTGACCATAAATGTTATATATTTCTACTGTTTTTACAGGCTTGAAGAAAACTATGTAATGTGTGAAGGTGTATGCCTTCCACGCTGTATTCTGTACGCTCATTATCTGGACTTCTGTCGAAGGCATAGTGTCGATGCAGCATGTGCTGCAACGTTTGGAAAGGTAATTTTATTCGATATTTTTTTTTTGGCAAAAGCACATTTGACTGGTATACTTCACTCAGCAAAGAGCCAGCGTATCTTTCTCATCCAATCATAGACATGCACACTACCTGTAAGCTCGGCCAATCACGTCCAGCGAATGAAAATAACCATGTTGCCAGTCGCGCGACTTTTCCCGACGTTCTTCACTGGTTGTATGCAAAGGACAAGAAGTGATGATGAAATTGATTCCTTTTTATTTAAGCTTAAAACTCTGAAATTTATACGAGAGAAAAGTTTTCGTATGACTCGCTGTATCAACCTGAAGCGATAAACTTTGGACATTTTTTTGCGCTAAGTTTTTCGCTGCTGGTTGTATTCCTAAACATGATGGTCGAAGATGTGTTTTTGTAATCCTTGTTTATTTTGAACTGAAATTGTTTTGAATAGTTTATTTAAGTCATACAAGAAGACAATACTTAGCAAAAGAAGATTCCTTTCTGATGACAGAGTAATTATCAAATTCTCTTTGGTGGGTTTGAGTTAGTTTCTCGATAAATGTTCCAAATAAAGGAAAATCTATTCCGGAACAGAATTGACTGTGCCATAAGAAGACAATTCAGAGTGTATGTCTTCTCTAGAGATTTTTATGATTTTCTGGGTTTAAAATCTCGAACTTTTTGACAGCAGGTAATACAGGCTAGAAATCTTAAGCTATTTTGTTTTTATTTTCAGACGATACGACTGAAGTTTCCTCAACTAACCACAAGAAGGCTGGGAACCCGCGGTCATTCAAAGTACGATGGCATTGACTGAACCAATTTGTTTTTTGAATCGCTAATCGTTTCCAAGATTTCGTTTATTTATACGAGCACTTAACAATAATATCTTGCCATCTCTCTCAGATATCACTACTACGGAATAGGTATCAAGGAATCCTCTGCTTATTATCACTCGGTATACTCAGGCAAAGGTTTAACGAGGTGAGGGAAATAATTCTCCGTATTGACTTCTTGTCATGGTATACCAAGCGACATCTCGCTGCTTATTTTGAGCTGTGTAATTAAATGGGTTTCTGTAGAATAATGGGGTTTGTTTATTGAAAAGACAATAGAAATGCCGGTTCTTTCTTATTCAAAACTCGTCGGGGATGAAAAACGGAAGTTTGTAATGTAAAGAAGTGTAAACTTTAAACACAGTAGAAAAATTACGTGGCAAAAAATAGCGTAAATCTGCGGTCTTACAATGCAATTTTCTCCGTTTGCAGACATATGTGATGTTGAGGTCTTTCCTCCATCTTAAATTAAGTACACATCTAGAAATTAAGTTGTTCCATTTATTTCAAGGTCACTTAATCATTTGACACCTTTTAAATTAAGGAGGCTATACTCAAAGTCAGTTACTTTAACGAACAATACAGCATTAATTGAGCTCCGGGGGGACACCAAAATGAATCGCCTAAGAATAGAAAAATATGTTACTCCCAAAGAACATAAAAGCAAAGATGTACATGACTAAGACTCTCTCAGGGGTTTCCATTTAAACCGGTTATTGGCGGTTTGCCGCCGCCTGTAGGACCTCGCACCGCCGTCTGTTCCGCTGGCGAGTAACTTCGTGTGTTTGGTTTCGACTTACGGCACAGCCGCCCAGCCCATCTCACCATCGGCAACCGCTTGTGGACTGAAAACGTCATTGAAGCCCCTACTATATATATTTTTGTATATAAAAGAGTTGACAACTTCGTGCGTAGGAGTGTTCTTAAATGGTAACCAGCTGAGATCGAAATACTTTACAGCCCATAATCTTTCTTAAGCCGAGAGGTCAAGCCCGGCTAACGTTTATGAATTTAAAGCTTTTTTAACTCTTCAATAAAACGCCCCAGCTGTTTTTGATTTCCATGATTCACTCGCAAACTTAAACGCCACTTCGATTTTTTTTTCTATCTGAATGATTTTGTTTTTTCAAAGTTCCATTTAAACCAGACTTTTGAGTATTTTAAGAGAGGTATTCTTGGTGTGTGGTCTGTTTGCATACTGCTGAATTAATTGTCTTTTACATTAAAAGGGGTGTTTTTCTCCCAATGTTTCCTTTGTAATTGGGCTAAACATAGGAACGGGAGCGACTGAACGGCGAGTCAATTTGGAAGACTTATTCTACCTCAAATTACAACAAAGAAATTCTAGACTTAACAACTGAAATGTGTAAAAGCACGGCTTAAGTTCATTCCGCGCCCGCGATCAGAAGAGACATGCAAACTAAAGGGCGAACGAGGCTGAACGGTTGTCAAGGGAAACGGCAACGGAAAGAGTTTTTGTTCCCAAACTCTCGCTATTTTTTGTCCTGCCTTCTCCGAATGTAAGCCTGACACAGGCCGCTAGCACTCACAGGCTTGTTTTCGTGCGATTCTGTTTGTCCTTTCATTGCCAAGAGTAACCAAGATGTAATTTCTCTTTACAATACCAACACAATGGTACACAGATTTTCGATGATATTAAAGAAGAATTTCAACAGGGGGATATTATCTGATTTACCACTATATTCTCAGATTTAACACTAGTTAATACATATGGCAAATGGAAAGGAGAATCACTACTAAAATCTGATGATTGAAAGCGTTTAACAGCCACCGCTGATAGCACCACTGACCCACATACAAAACAGGATGTGTAGGTTTCGCAACGTTTCGATTTCACAGGATACCCAAGTAAAAGTTTGCTTCTCAAGGAAATGCAGGGATAGTCAAAATTACACTCATATACCCCCGGCTTCAAACTATTCACTGATGGACGGTGACCGAAATTATTTGAAAAAGTGATTCACGACGGTATATATCTAACCGTCCGCCTCTCTAAAATTTCAGTTTAATCTAATATCTTCATCAATCTTTCCATTTCAAACAGGTTTTCTGGGTCAAAAGTCAAGAATGAGGTAAAGACTGTTCATGACCAAAAACGTGATTTGTTATTGCTAAGATTTACTTAAATGAGCAATTTTCCTCAGTGCGAGATTTAATTATTTTTGCCCACACACTATTTACCAATGTTCTAATATCTTTACTTAAATATTTTTTCTTTTCGTTAACGCACACCTCATGCATGATACTAATAAACAAGATACTTTCTTCGAATATAGAAGCGATCCTCGCAGTTATGAACACTAATGAACTAGTAGTTGAAATGAGACCTGATAAAATTCAGGCCCGTAGGGGATTTAAACCCATGACCTCAGCGATACCGCTGCAGCGTTCTACCAATTGAGCTAACAAGCCAACTGGGAGCTGGTCATTATGTTGGTTCCAAATAAACCCCCCAAGTGGTGAATAATCATTGTAAATATATGAAAGCATATATGTGCATTGTGGTTGAAGAAACGAATATAGCTCAGTTGGTAGAGCGCTGCACCGGTATCGCAGAGGTCATGGGTTCAAATCCCGTACGGCCCTGAATTGTTTTCAAGCTTTATTTCAGCTACTAGTTCAGTAGTGTTCACAACTGCAAGGATCACTTCTATATTCGTTTCTTCAACCGCAGTGCACATATCTGATTTTCATATATTTACAGTCATTATTAAGTTACTTTCTTGTTTGCAGGGCTCATTTTCAGTTCGAAAATACTCACTCAGCTCCAAAACTGGAACACTGTTACCAGATTTCCCAAATCCAAGGCTACTGGAGTTACCGGAGAAAATATCATTAGAAAAGGTAATAAGTTTTTACAACAGGAAACATCAATTATCTATTTGAATTTTCCTCATATCAAACTTATCCCATAGAAAACTGAACATTTGCTTAAATTGGTCCCAAGCCACCGTATTACTCACCTGACATGCGCAGAGCAATTAAATATGCAAAGAGCGCCAATGTTAAAAATGGCGGCCAACAGAGTGAAGCGGGAGCATAAGACTCCGAAGAGATTTATTGACGAATTCGTTGAAGCTAAGACCAAGCAATGCAAGAAAATAAAAACTACGGATAAGAATATTTATCCTGTAGAGATAATATAGGTCGACAAAGCGAGAAAACGTGGCAAAATTCATTTCAAAGGATACTGCGAGAAATTTGACGAATGGAGGCCTTGCGATGAACATAATTTGCCCGTAATGCGATTGGAACCGATGTCAAAACCAATCGATGATTCCTTCAGCGATCGCCAGCAAACTTTTTATGAACGCGTTTACAGGGAGATCAACCGAAAGTTGTGCTCCGGGCGCAGAGAGGATCCAGAAGTTCGTATTGAAATTCAAGTCGATGACGATGTTTTCTATAAAAGTCTTGGGAGGATTTCATTCAAAAAATATCAGAGGAATAAACTAATATATGAAATTCTTTCAAATGAAACTCTGGATTGTTATATCGGCACAAAGTGGAATGAGCGGATCATGAATGAAAACGGCGATTTTGCTTATGTTGTACTAGGGACTGTGAGATTTTGGTTGACAAAAAGAAACCCCATAGTGGAATTTGAATTAATTGGCGATAAATACGTGAGATCTGAAATCGAAGACGGGCATCGAGTCGTTTTTACATGTGTCCGTGGAGATGGCAACAAATGTGGATACAAAAATATGGTCCATCATTAATATATTTGATTTAGCACATGTTTATTGATTTTGATAGTTGATGTCAAAGAATTATTTTACTTGCATTTGAATTACCTTCATAAAATGTAAACATGTGGTTATAAATGACCCATATATTTCAGTCTGTGATTCTGTTGTAATCAATGCAGTAACATTTTTGAAAAAGACTCCTTGAATACTGTATACAAGAAACATTTCACAGGCATAGCAAATTATTCTACACAACGTCTACTAACAGTTTTTGGGTAATACACTCCTTTAATACATTGATATATTATATCATTACTGATTGATTAAATCACATCTTGGCTTCCATTTACCATCTATTTTAACAAGATGTGCACAGAAAGTGGGAGCATCGCATTTGCTGCATTTTGCAGTACATGTTTTGATGGTATGGCCAGAAGTTGAACAGTTTCCACAGTTGTAGCTTTCCTTCACCCTTTCCAAACCAGCAGCTTCCAAAAGCTGTATTCTGTGTTTTTTCAAGAAAAGTTGCTTTAGAGCAGAAACCCCTCTATGATTAGATGATCGAAAGTAGTCCTTTGATACAGTGTTGTTGTACTTCTCCATACCTTGCTGAGTGTAATAAGCTAAATTTTGGTATAGCTTTAAAAATTCAGGTACATGAACATACAAAGAATGCATATATGGTGTTACATCTTTTGCTTGGTAAAGGTCTAAGAATTTTTGAAACCATTTTTTGATTTTGTCCTTGAGGCTAGAGATAGCATCATCTGTAGTGTAATTAAGTTTAAGATCACCCATAATATATATGAAATTACCCCAAAGGGCTTGCAGCTTGTCCACATTATGAAACTCTGGTAATAGTAAGTGAAAATTAATATGTTGGAAAAGCAAGAGTTTTTCAGGTCTAGTAAGGTCTCTGTACTCCAACTTCTTGCTGTCCCTATTAATTTTCCATTCAAAATTAATTCCAAGTTCTTTTACAAATTTCTCATACCCAGCCATATGTCTATACTTATTTCGACAAAACCCATTTGAAAAAGTAGATACCTTGTCAATGGCATCTTTCCTGCGAAGTTCCCTGATCAGAAGTTCAATTAAATTATCAGATATTCTCAAAAATAAATGTAGTGTATCAATTATTACATGGTCAATAGGAATAAAATCAAATAATGGATTGGTTTTACAATTATATTGCTTAGATTTTGCATACTTACCTATTTCTTGTAAATCTCTTGCCCCAAGAGATTTGTCAGTTATAGACCACTTTTAACTGATGTCAAACCTTTCATTTCCTGGGCACTTACACCAAATACAAGAGAAATTTTGATTAGCAGCCCCTGAACCACAAACACAGGCTAGAAACTTCCAGTCTCCTCCCAAAAAATACTCAATGCTATACTTATGATTATTTACAGTAATTTCTTTTAAATTTGACATTTCATTATTTAGATCAGCAAGGCTTTCTTTAAGATTGTCATAGTTCTCTGTTGTCTTAATTATTGCTAGAACATAGTTCCCTTTTTCATTCATTGCTGCATCCTTTTCATTCAAAATTGTGTATGTGACATTTTCAAGTTTAAGCCTTTTCCCAATGTTGGTACCATCACCACTGAGCTTTACTTTAATAGTAGTAACCTTGTCCAATACTCCATTTTTCTGCAGCCTTTTAATCTGTTCCTCAAGACTCTCCCTGAAAGAAATCTGTACTCCCTCTGCCTCCCCTGGTGTACTTCTCAGATTCCAATTGGCATTTAGTTTATCTAGGTGTTTGCATATTTTATATTTTGTGGGCATGTCTTTACACTTCATGGCCAACTCATGCCAAGCTTCATTAGATATATTCAATTTTTCCTTCAAGTAAACCCACATATTGATGTCATCAATATCATTGTCAGTCAGTTCTCTTGGCTCTGTTTCCAATAGTTGTAACTCTCCCTCTTCTACCAATGAAATAGTTTCATATTGTTGAGTGTCATTATTAAATACCTCAACCTTGGTGGCAATAAAATTGTAGAGGCCTAAAAATGACAGTGCTGAGTGGCAGTCTTCTTTAAATCCTCGCCTTAATCTTGCCTGATGTTGTTTGGTATAATCAGTGAAACGTTTGCTTTTGTTTGGACCTCTTTGTCCCTTTTTTTGCATTCTTGCTGCTTTTTTCGCAAATCTTTTGAATTTTTGTTTGTATTGTTCTTTTCTGTTTTCCGAATCCCTAATAACATCTTCAAACTCCTGCTCAATTTTTAATCTCTTTGCCTGCTCTGCGACTAAATCCAGTTCAGCTTTCCTTTTCTGCCCACGAAGCTGTTGGTTTTCCTCAATCAATGAGTTGTTTTCAAGCTCATGATAGAAAATTTTGAAGGAGTGGTTTTTTGCCTTCCACGCATCAATAAGCTTCTTTATACTTTCCCCCCCACTTTTTGACGCTTTCTTGAACGCTGAATGGAGGAGAGAAATATTTTTCCTGAAGACGTTGAGAATTCTGGAATTTATAACAACTCCGCGAATCTCAGATTCCCTCAATATTTTTTCCACGATTCCCACAATCACAGAATCAGCACTTTCGTCGTTCGGCTCTTGATCAGACTTCTTCGACAGTGAATATATGAGATAGCTGATTAAAAAAAAATCAATTCGGTGAAAAAAAATTGAAAAAAATTAAAAAGAAAAAAGAAACAGGTTGGAATACACTTCGATAAACGCAATTTTTACTTACTTGTTTATTTCGTAAGTAAACCAAGGCAGTTTTTCCCCTTTTGGACCATTTGTTTCTTCGCCGAAATCGTTTTGTGCATCTACCGCCACCGCGAGAAGAGCCAGCGAAGAAAAAATCACCAGTGCGTAAACTTCGAGTCCCATTTCCCGAACCCAAACAATATCCAAACCTCATGTATTATACATCAAATTACGCCAAATTTATTGTTTTTTTCGTATTTCGCGGTAATGACCAGTTTTAGGCATGCGCTTTAGAGTTATAGCCCCAGACTCCATGGCCACTGCTTGCATGTGGCGTGAACCCCTCTTCGATATATCTGAATCGCTAACCATAAGTCTCAAAAACCCGAACGAAATATTTTAATGATTTCCTTCAAATACAGTGGTATAGAAAGCTTATGTACGTTAGTTTTAGAAACTGAAGGTAAGAAAGATAGCAATTCAAATGAAATACACGAAAAAGAGGAAAATGTTCGAAAAGTAGCGTGTTTTTGACTGACCTCAGACTGCGTGACATGTCACGAAAATCTACAGAGGCAGATGTTAAACGTAAGTTTGATATGTGCCTCTGAGTATTGTGTGGTCACATTAAATTATCCCTTTCCACCCTAACATCAGTATGCATATTCTCCATACTGTTCTCCACACGTTTCCTAAGTTGCCAACAAGGAGAGTTTGTTTAACAATCAAGAGCTTCTTTAGCTGGTGATCATTACCTTTATTCTCATGACCTTAATATGTGACTCAGGGTTGATATTGTAGGGAGAAATTAGATGCGAGTCACTCTTAGGGGGTAAAGGGTTAAAATCTCTAGTTGATATGTTTTTAAAAATGCAAGAGAAAAGATGTCAAGTGCGCGGCTTGTACAGCCAGGTAGAAACCATGTTCTCTTTTTCTTTATACAAATTTATAATACACCATTTCAGCAGCTATAGATATGCTAACATAGATTCCCTGGCGACTACCATGACAAAATGCGAAATTATCCCTTCCAGCTATCACATATTTCCTCTTGGATCATTCTAAAGCATTTGGTGTTTCTTCAAGGAAGCACCACCCGTTGATAAGATTTTTTTTCCACTCTCATCACCTATTTACTAAATATTCTTTTGAAATTATTAGGAGAGGAATTACTCGTTGAATAATTGTTGTATTTAGGGGGGTTAAAATCGAAATGAAACTTCGACAATATTTTAATTTCGGTATTAAAACTGTACATACGACTTTTAACATATTTTCAGGTTGAAACGTTCGTAGTTATGTACAAGACTCACTGTCAATGTATACTGGACACTGCAATTAATGCAAATTTTGATGAGGTAAGCTGATACAACTGGCGAGGTTCATAGAATGATTTGTGATACAGGTTGTCCCATACCATTGGTGCCTTGGTAATCTCACTGTCCTTAAAAAAATCCTCATTGTAATGAAATGAGTAGTCACCCTAAAGATAAACTACGAGCAGTTCCTTCTTTTCGACTAAGATCGTCGCGCGAGTTAAGAAAAATCGCCGAAAAAAAAAAAATGATGTAAGCGCGGAACTCTAAGAGTGAGGCGCTACTTTTCGTGCACTCAACTCCCAGAGGTTTGTGCGTCTATCCTTAGTGAATTTGCCAGGCGTTTTTAAAGTTAGCTGTGCACAGTCCAACCTGACTAAACAAGATGACATGCTTTGTGCGTCTCATTTCAGATAAAAAATTTTCTTCTCCATTTTTGGCAAGGAATGCCCGATCACCTTCTGCCACTGATGAACACAGAGGTCGTTGCTGATGTCATTTGTGTTTGTGACTCAATTTTATATAAGGTACTCAAATAAACGATTCTATAAATCTAGTGTCTGTTCATCCAGAAGAATAGATTTCAGTTTTGCGTTTTTCTTTTATCAGCTTTCATCTCAAAGAAATATGCAATGATGAATATAACTCAGTCAGATTTTTTACTTCCTCGATCATGATTCTATTATTTGAAAATTACATTCAAAGGCTTTTTAGGCCTTTCTTTCGGAATGTTGTCAGTGAAATAGTCAACTTTGCGTGGAAGCACTACATATCGATATTCCTATCCTAGCTGTACAAGGGAAGTTTGTCACTATGGACATAGTTACACTGTAGCCTTCTACAGCTCAGTGGCAGAGCCTCCGGAAGGTCTTAGGTTTGGCTCCTATGAATGGGAGAACTCGTAGTTTTTATTATCCGAGTATACCCGTGCATTCACTAAAAAACATTATCATTCACTTGAAAATCACGAGGCTTAAAATTTACTATCTTCATTGACGTCAAAATAATCTATTTTTTAATTCCGTTTCTTGTCAGGTTCTCATGGATGTTTTGGTTCCATCTACAATGCAAGACGTGCCAGAAGGGTAAACTGACATTTATGCCTTTTTCGGATGAACTATAATCTTATGCTTGAATTGCAAATTAAACATTGTTTAATTTTTTTATCTCTCATTTCAGTCTCCTCGCTGATATCAGGACCTTCGCGAGACATTTGGAGTCCTGGGTAATAGCTGCTACAGTTGAGCTACCGGATTATCTTAAAATGGGAAAAATTCAAGGTTTGATAACATTGTGACCGGAAATTTATTTAACGTTTATTTCTGACATATTATTCCTTATTTCTCTCTAGAGTAACCTTCTTATTTCATCTTTTAATTCTGTTTTATATTTAGCTGTGAGACGTTTTGTTCAGTCACTGAGAAGACAGACATCTTTCCTGCATCTTGCACAGGTAAGAAAACCGAGCCAGCAGAGAGAACCTAAAGTAGCTCTAGGCAAGATTATGTCTTGAATTCTTTTGAACTCTTGGAAATCTTTATCAAGGATACTTAACGCCAATTGCAATAACGGAAAAAAAGTCTCAAAGGATACAAGTTAACCTTGAGATATAATTAGCTCTGAGAGAAATTGTATGTATAATTTCTCCTTACAATTTCGATACATCATCCAGCGAACAGCTGACGAGAATAGACAAAGTTAAAAGCGGCAGGGTCTTATCTTAATATGATACCAAATTCTCCGAACTGATTTACAACGTAACTTTTAGCAGTCAGAAGAGAGACTCTACCGACCATATCGTTAAGGTCCCAGCATAATGAAGCAGTCTGAATCACGAGGCAGGTATAATTTGCATTGTGTTTATTTTCCAGACCGCACGACCCGTTTTAGCAAATCAAGAGGTTGTCGATCACATGGTTAAAGACATTGAGAAGCTAGACAATGGAAACAGTGCAAGACAAACTGTTCACACAAAGACTGAGAAGGAATGCGAGGATGGGTTTGATAATGAATGTAAGTAACAAATGAAACATTTCTACTCCAGTTTCATCGTCTCCAGAAGCATTTTTCACGAAATTGAGGCGTTTGGTATTTTAATTTTTCTTTTTGTTGCCTTGCATTGATCTTTTTAGTTCTCCAAGACTTCGTGGAACTGCTGCGGGAACAAGCTCCTTTGGAATCTTACGTGGAATGGCTAGATAGACTGGTCGAGACAAAGATTATTAGGGTACGTTATCACCATGCGTACATGATGTGCACTTGATGCACATGAAATGAGCATGTGATCAGCACGCAAAGTCGGAAACTGCGCAGATAAACTACCTGCTCTTTCAGAGGTCAGAAGGATTGGCTAGATAATTTAATTGAGGGCTGTAAATTTAACAAAAATCTGATATAGTATTATTTCAAAAAGCATTTGTTCTCTTGTTTGTTTTTAATTCTTAATGATAATCCACGTTGCATACTATTGCAGCCCTGCGAAGGCACTAGTGACGACTTCAAAAGCCGAGCCCAGGAGTTTCTTTTAAGATGGTCATTCTTGGGAGCGAGGCTGATGCACAATCTTACGCTGAACGCCTCGACGCACTTCGGTTAGTACGCTAAACTTAGAAAATCTTTACGTATGGGCGAGGTTATCCGCTCAAGTTATCGATTATCCCTTGTGAAATAAGAAGCTTTAACCTTTATCCGAAGCTGTGTCACATTATTAGCTTAACCTTTGCGTTTTTGTTGCGTGAAAGGCCTGTAGCTCTCGTTAGTCGGGTCCAAAGTCACCAAAAAGATTGAAAATAGCTTTCACTGCAAAAGCAAACCATATAAGCCGTCTTTATTTTAACTTTACTTCTAAAAGAAAACCCAACTCAGGAAATCGTTTGAAAAGACAACCAAGGCACTCAGTTTTTGCCATTTGCTCTTCATATAAAGAATTCTTTATTGGCTCCGTGCTCAGAATTTTTGCACACCAACACACTTTTATTTCTTTATTTCACTCATGCCGTAATGCGCCTCTCGATGCTTTGTTTTACTAAAAATTTCTTAATTATTTTAAGGTTCATTTCACCTCATCAGAATGCTTCTTGATGAGTATATGCTGCTCGTTATTGAAACAAAATTCTACAACGAAACAGAGGAGAAGCTACAAGAAATGTTGGACAGGCATCTCAAAATGGGTGAGCCGTTATCCCTACTATTACGGATAATGTCTAGCTAAATGAAAATGAAAAGTCGCCATACCGGGCTCTTGGTTCTATATTTTACATCTCAGTAGCGGGGAGAGAAGATGGTCTTGAGGCTTTATCCGTAAAGTTCTAAGTTTATCACTCTTTTCTTTTATTTCTCTTCTTCAGGTGAGGGAGTCGACAAAGAAAAATCTCCGCTTCGAGTACAAACCGTTGTGACAAAAACAAAGTTCACAGTTCCCGATAGCGTTGTACTCAACGGAGGCAAACTGCCTCCTAAGATTGAAGTCGAAGAACCTGAATACACTTGTCGTCCGTCCAATCGCAACAAGCGGACGAAGTCACGTGATCACCTAAATGGCGTGAAACCAAGGCCCAAGAAACTGTCCTCTCATCGCCTGAGCGCATGCTCTATGATGAGTGAACCGATGTCGCCTGCGATGAATGGTTTCCCGCCCACACCGCTGGAGTCGACCGCCTTCATTATGCCGTCTCCTAAGGAGAATTACTTTCCTGGTCACAATGGAATGCCTCAAGCGCCTGTGCTCACGCCACCTGTGTCACCAGCGGTTTCGACAGGATTACCCAGAAACGCTCTAGGGAACAGCAACTTCTCACAAGTGACGTACACAGCCTTAGGCGAGAAAAAGCAGCCTTGGGGATATGCCATACACGGCGATGTAAACCCTTCATCTGAGGCGATTGACAGCCTGGTTGCGCAGCACTTCAATAACTGCGGGCTTGGTGGATTCGTGGCGCCAAATCGGTACCAGGCTCCGGCGACTAACGAGAGTTGTTACATGGCTAATGTAAGTTAAGGGCGAGTGAAATAGTACAATCACTCTCTTCAGACAAATATGAGCGAGTGGTCATAAACATTTTTCCTTAGTCTAGCTCAGTGTAAGCCGTTGAATTATACTCTATCAATTCTATGCCGCATCACTGTTATTCATTTGGGCTGGTAAGAGTTTTGATAATAAATACACTAGAATTTGAAATCCTGTGTTAGATCGTTATTGTTATTGTTAAGAAATGCATATTATATACAGTATTTATCCTTGCTAGATCAGTGTTTAGAAAAATAAGTAACTCGCGTTTTGGATTTTAATGAGCTCGTAACCTATTCCCTTTTTTCCCATTCTAGGGCTATGATCACAGTCAACAGTACGTTGAAAATGGTACTGGTCATTCAGGTCCCTCGCCATATCACGCGATGATGAATCACGCAAACGTACCTTATCCACAAGTAATGCAAGGCTACTATATGCCAGTCACGCAACACGCATCACGCAATCACGTGGAGCACGTGAGCACAAGCGCAGAAGTTCCTTTGATGGCCTGCAGTATGGTTTACTCTGAAGCGCCAGGAATGTTGGATGAGGGAGTCGGGGTCGGGGAACACACGGACGAAAATGAGGAATACATCAACATGACAGTCCACAAGCTGTTTAACGGCGACTGTGAGTTGGAAAAGATGGATTGTGTTGATGAACCAGGAATACTTCCTTCTATCAATTCACTTCTTACAGAAGCAGCCATTTAGATATCACATAGATAGAAACTGAAAAACTTTTTTCTTCGAAAAAATGTACAGAAACAAATCCAGAGGATATTTTGCGCGATCTTCTTATCACTTGCGGCTTGAACGTGGCAATTTCGAGAGTAAATTCCAACAATTTTATTTGATTAACTTTTTTCGCGCTGGAAATTCCCTGAAAAAACTAATCTTGGTCATTTTGAAACAGCATTGTTTTGGATAAACGGACCCAAGGAGATCACTCAAAACTCCTCAACTTTCCCTGTAATAATTTTAGAAAAAACGTTCAGCATATTTTGGAGAACAGCACGTCATGAAGTTCTCATCGGCAACTACAGTTGTCGAGCTCGTTCAGATTTACTCTTAATTATCTATAACCTGTCAAAAATTCACTGATGATAAATTATGATTCAAACGTAATAGAGAGTCGTGTTCAGAATCTCTAAAATATTCACCAAAAATTTGCAAAATTATCGGCTTAATTGTATTTCAATCATTCGTTTAGGTTTCGCTTACCCCTGTCATATAATTGTTTTTGCTATCACTACGTATGCTAACAAGTTAGATAGGAAATTAGATCATGATTTTAAATTTTGATTTTAGTGGTTAAATGATATATCACATATTTGAAAATAAGGATGAAAATAATTTTGAGATGAACGAATGAAAATGATTGATAAGAATTAGAAATTTCAATGAAACACATTTTGTAAAATAGGAAATATCATGAAGCGACATATTTTTATACCGTAGCTTATTTTTGTGTATATTTCATATTTTATATGGCTGTATTTTTGTATTTTAAACACTTGTTCCTACTCCGACTTTAGTTGTATTACATGTTCTTTTGTAGACGAAAAGTTCAAGGAATATATTGTTAATAAAATTGAGACTTTTATTTGTTAGAAGATGTGTACGGACTCTCTTCATAGGAACGTGATCATCAGCGTTATGATATGGTGTAAGTTCTCCTAACGCCTCCCAACCTCTATATGCGAAGGCGACGGTTGTATGACAATTACGTTTTGACATTAAAATGGTGTTGTCACAGGCAACTGGTTCTGTTTCCCGTGGCAACGTCCTTTGACTTCCTTTTGCGGGTTTTCGGGTTTGACGGTTGGCGACGCACGGCTCCCAAGATTTGGTTATCAGTGGAAACGAGGAAGGTTACTCGTGTCAACACCAAAATTTTACGGTGAAAACCCCGTCTATAAACTTTTACCCGCCCACACTCAGCTGATAATCATAGTGTCGCTCGGGCTGAATTTTCGGGTTAAGTTACCAATTCTTGAATGCTGCAAAGCGCGATAAATGGATCAAATAAAACGAACGGGGTGGTCAGAAGTAAATTCGAGGGAGTTACTACCAAAAAAAATCCTTGCCGGAACTACTCCCACCCGAACGATCACACTACAAAGTCAAATGTTGCTCTCGTGTGAAAACCATTAACCGTTTAATATTAATGATGAACAGACGCCATTGTGAAGGGGCCATCAAGGTAGGCGGGTGTGATTGTAACTGCTAAAAAATCCTTGAAAGGGAAAGACGAAGTCAGCAGGTTAAAGTCATAGAAACGCCAAGACCTTTACCCAACAAGGTTGGTTAAAATGGGAAAATTACATGAAAAGATTAGGCGAAGCAATTTCTGTGTAGATTTATGAATTTTTGTTATTCTCCTTGAGATTTCCTCTGAAGGCCTTCTCTTCTTAGTACGGCATCATAGCATTTTATTTTTCAAAAATGGCCCAAAAATTTCCCTTGTTAACGTTTTGAGTTACTTATAAGTTACCCATAATTTAAACTGCTGAGAAACAATTTTTCGCGGGGAATTCCGAGTAGGGCGCGATGTAAACCAATCTTACCCACTAGGCCACCAATCAGATCGCAGAATATTTAAGACCGCATTTTATATAGCCCGCAATCACAGCCGGTTACAAACTAGTCATATGCGCGAGGCTCATGCGCCGTAAATAGCAAATGACACAGTCGTGATATGACAAGCGAAGGAAAGGAAATTGGGCAAGAGGGCAAAAGTTTATACACAAGTAATAGAAGTTGCCTGCTTCATCTCTTCTTGTATTTGGGGATTTCTGAATCGTTCGGAATCTCAGGGAAAGAAGAATTCGCTCTCCATCGAACGCACCGACAATTTCCGCCGACATTTTCTGTTTCCGGTGAGACGTTTAGAAAGTTGTCTACTTCGGCCCGCCAAGAAATTAACTACAGTACTTTGTAGACCGAATTGCCTTTTGTTTCTGCGACTAAACTGTCTACCTTGACGGCTTTTTCAAAATCATCATGCAAGCTTCAGATGCAGAGGTAATGGTGCTGTTGAATTTTACTGAGTTTTTTGGGGCTGATCTCGAGTTTATTGGCGGGAGTTCTAAATAAATTGTCTGTTCTGTAATTATTACTCAGTGTCCGTTGTGTATGGAACAGTTGGAAATCGACGATGTCAATTTCTTCCCTTGCACTTGTGGATATCAGGTAAATGAAATGTGAGGTGATTTATAGAGAAACGCCTCATGTGAACAGATCTATGCAGTACAAAACAACTTAACGCGTAATTGTACAAATATGTTAATACATAAACATGTATATCTTGTGACTTTATACACTTTTCAAATATTGTTCTAAATTCTTAGCTGTTAGATTCATTGGCCATAATACGATTTGCTGTTTACGAGTGCCATATTCAGGTTCAATGGTTGAGCAATATTTTGGTTTCTTCGAGTCGGTGCCGTTCTTACACAAGTATAATTCATCATTAACATTTAACGCCCTCTGATGGTAGCAATGGAATATGTGAATTTATACGTACTCGATTGAATGTATCGGGAATATTTCTTCCTAAATATAACAAAAGCTACAAGTAATTGAACTCCAATGCGAAGCAAAAGGTCCATTATAGATATCAAGAAATAATTTGTTGATATATTTACATTTCTTTTCCAATCTCAGTTATGATCTTAGGTGCACGTGTGTTTTGTACATTTGAGTGCTAATCTCTGTCATATATTTAATGTGATCTAAAGCTAAGCCACCATGTTCACACTGACAGAAATTGGTATAAGGAATTTGAAAAATACCACTTGCTGTCTCTCATGAACAAGTGATATATATTTATCGCTTGAGAGGAGTATTTGGCTGCAAATGTTCCTTTTGAACTTTGAATTCCTCACCTTTGTGATGCTTCAGCTGGTTATTGTCTGTTGTTACTATTACACTTAGACACTGTAATTTAAATTGGCTGTAAGCTCAAAATGGTCTCAAACTATTTAAGTTTGTTTACCACTTGGCTCTGGATGCTTAAAGAAAAACAAATCACAAGTTTGAGCTCAATTTCACTTGAAATCATTTTGAATAAAATCATAGATATTGAAATGTTTTGTGCTATTCCTTCCTTGCTTCTTGTTATAAACAAGCAACTCTCATGTTGCAAATCAGATTGTTTTACTTGTACTTACCTACACTGTGGAATTTTTTTTAGTGGGTTATCTAACTGCAAAATCATTGTGGGATATATTTTCATAAACTGAATACTAAGTAGGAGAAAGTTGTATTCCTTTACCAGTTTTACAAGTGTTACCTTTCAATAGATAGAAAAATCTTGGTCTCCAGTTTTACAGAATTTTTTCCTTTTTTCTCTCACATAATTACTACAAATTGCATCCAATTTTTTCCTGAATCAATATATTTTTAGCATCAAGAGAATATACTGTACATGACTTGAGTTATAACTCATCATAAGATTCTAAATAAAAATTCTAAAAAGAAGAATACACTTATGGAAAGAGAATGAATGCAAATTATGCTTTTTGCAAGATCTGTTTTAAGTAGGTTTGGAATTGATAGATTTGAGAAATTTCTTCCTAACCCAGGAATTTTTCGTTTTAGATCTGCAGGTTTTGCTGGCATCGGATAAGAACAGATGAAAATGGCTTATGTCCTGCTTGTAGAAAGGTTTGAAAGTTGTGTCATATTTTGTCTTGTATGCAAGCAAAATTCATGCACTTCTTTCTCAATTTAGCTCCTTTAAACAATAAACTCAAACCTAGCCTTGTTGATGAGCTGTAAAGGATTATTTGTACCTTTTCCTCTATTTTTGGAAACTGTTTTGGTTGCTGTTTGTAGCTATTTCAGTGAAACTTTAGGTATTGAAGGGAGAGTCATACATTTAATTTTATCTCTTGCTTGTGTTAAAGTTTTTCTGTTATCTTTTCAGCCCTACAGTGAAGATCCTGCGGTGTATACACCCCTTTCACAAGACGAGTAAGTAAAGGATAACTTTTCCAATAGACAGATGTCATTTTAGATCAACGTTTTACTGAGCAAACAAATATACAGCTTTTCAAGCCCAACTCATTTTAGAGATTCTATGTAGCAATTCAAAATCATGACATGTTTGCCAGAGCTAAAATGTTGGGCCAGAAATAATATGAATAGAAAATTGGGGAAAAAAGCTTTCAGCATAATTAATAAGAAAATAAAGTTAAACATTTATTTTGGACCCAAGCCAATGCAAGAGGGTTAAAATGATTCTTAGAATGGCCCAAAACATATTTATCCCCAAGGATACAAGCTGTAGTACCACTATTATCATTTTGGATGGCATTGAGAAAGGATGGGAGGCATTTTAGTCTGCCAAAATTTCTATTGTAGCTTGTAAAATGTGCCATAATGCCAACAAAATGATGATAATTTTGTATTATACTAGAACTCCCAAGAGTGATTAACATGTTACTTCTCCATATAATATCCATACATTATCCAGCAAACAAGCAATGAGAAAACTCAAACTTATCAGGTAGAAGTTTTAATCTTGATCTACATGTATCACCAAATTCTTGTTACTGATTAAGAAGGAAATGTGTTTCGTGGCATTATGAGAGTGAAAGGGTTAAGTGTGGAAATAGAGATACTTATTTTTTCCTAGTTTTGACAATGATGCTCATGTTGTGATTAGAGATACTTTGGTTTTCAATACAAACACATCAAAAAAGAGAAAAGCCACACCTGTTACGGGTTATTTTATACAGACACACCATGTATAGTTTGTTTCTCCCAAAAACTTTGCATTAACTGTTTGCTTGCCGTGCAGTTTTTTAGAATTCTTCAGCTTTCAGATTCACCAAAATAATATCAAGGAGGGAAGAAAAAGAAAATGCTGCAATAATATACAACCCTCAGCACAATGGAAATTTATATTTGAATGTGCTTCATGATGGAAAAGAATTATGGAAAAAAAAATTTTTTGTATTTTTCTGATTCAGTGATACCCTTTTATTTGTTTTGCAGAATACAGAGAATTCTGAAAGAGAGGAAACAGAAAGATGTACAAAGAAAACAAAAAGTAACTGAGAACAGAAAACACTTAGCAAATGTGAGGTGAGAAGGCAAATCAGTATGCACTGGTATGCATTGTTAGAGCATTTTTTTAGCCTTTGTGCAATTTGCTAGGGTGATGGAAGACCTGGCAAGCTTTAGAATTTCATGATGTTATTTTCCAGGTTCAGAAAGTCTATGAATTTTATTTTAGGTACTGGGATGTCATGGAAATGACTAAATATGATATTTTTGATTGGATTAAGGAAAATTGCTTTCATTGCATGACAGTTTTGTCATTATTTTGGAACAAGCTTCTGGGTGATATTTCGTTGTTTCCTGAAAGACTGAAAAGTAGCCTGTGTTCAAAATGGGATAGACACACAGAAATATAAGTTTCCTACATAAATCATCTCTACAAAGAGTGATTTCCTTGTGCACTTTCATTATTCCAACAAGTATGATCTGCTTTTCTTCTTCTTGTAAGTTATTTATGTTACTTTTAACCTATAATTTTATTTTATTTATTTTTTTATTTATTTATTTTTAAAGATACATGTTTGTTCTGTCAGCTATAGAATAAATATGCATTGCAATCTTATATGTGATAATTAAATTGTGGAAAAGGCAATTGGAACAGACAAGGAGTGAATGGGTATATATCCCTAACATAAAAGGATCACAGTTTGCACCATAACCAATGTGGATATTTTCCCTTTTCTTGTAGAGTTGTACAGAAAAATTTGGTATTTGTTGTTGGACTAACTCAAAGATTAGCAGATCCCGAGGTATGTTTTAAAGTTGATGTACTCATGTGCTATAGATTTAAGTTCAAGAATTGAGAGAAATTTTTATGAGTGTTTTTTTCTTTGTGTTTTCCTTTTAGCTTCTTAAAAGACCAGAGTACTTCAGCAAGTTTGGAAAAATACACAAAATAGTTGTGAATAATAGTACAAATTATGCAGGTCCCCAGGTGAGTAGTGAATTCAAACAACTCGGAAACCTAGTATTATGGTAAATACAATCAACAAGCCAACCATGCAGGTCTTCATAGGTAGAGGTAATCATCAGGCATCAGATACTGTCACAGGTATGAAACTATAAAAATTCCCTTGCTATTCACCTGTCACCACAACTAGTAAAAAGAGGGTTGAATAAAACCTTACCACAAGCATTTCCAAAGTTGCTTGCTGAACTCAAAGCATGACAGCCCCTTGCAATCATCCAGAAATGACTAACATTGTTGCTTTATTTATTTATTTTACCTCCATCTTTAAAGCCTTTAACTCCCAAGATTTCATAAATAATTCTCCTTACCGCCTGTCATACAATTTATGTTATGTTAGTTTGGAGAATTTGGCATTGGATTAATCAATAATCCCCTAATTGATATTTTTAGTTTATTCCTATTACTTGTCTGCTTGATATCATACTGATAGTGTAAGGAGAAATTCTGTCTGGGTCACTAGTGGGACCTAAAGGGTTAACTCCATCTTGCCTTGAGAAAGTGGAGAAAGTTATAAGGTGACTCCATCACATAGAATATTTTTTCAAATTGTAAGTTTGGAACAGGCTTGTTGGTTTAATCCTTAAGCCCTAAAGAGTGACTTGCATCTTATTTCTCCTTACTATTATCTCCCTTGAACTTCAGACATAGTTTGATGCTACTCTGGTTTGCGGATTTAATGAAAGTAACCAAAGAAGTTACAATTCATAGACCCCTGGATCTATGAATTGTAACTTCTTTGGTTACTTTCATTTAATCTGCAAACCAGAGTAGCATCAAACTATGTCTGATTGTCCACCTGGTTGCCGTGTGAACTTTAATATATCCCCTGAACTTTTTAGGTGGAAAAATACATGTTCTTTTAAGTTTTGTAATTCAGTTGACAAATAATACTCTATTATTATTTTTAATCAGTCTTATCTGTTTGTTTTATTTAAGGGACCCAGTGCTAGTGCTTACATTACATATGTGAAAGAAGAGGTAATCACATTCATTTTTACAACCATTTGCCCAGACTGGGCTTCCCTTGATGAAAGGGTATCAACACATTTTATTTTTATTTACAGGATGCAATTAAAGCAATAATAGCAGTGTGTAACACTCATCTTGATGGGAGAACATTAAAGTGAGACAAAGTGTCCTGATTAGAGTGCTTTTCTATTGAATGTCACAGAGCTAAAACCAAAGTAATCCTAATAACCAATCAGAAGAAAGAAAAAATATTCAAGAGCCAATGAGAACTCAAAGTGAAAACTACCAAACTTCCTAAAGTGCAGAAAATGCTGGCAACTAATGGTGTGATTGGTTTTAGTTTGGCATCTGATTGGTTGAGAAAGTGGTGAAAGTTTTGTAGATCAATCCTCACAGAGGGAATTAAAGCAAAACCAAAGCAATTCTGGATTACTTTTGACACTCAATTGAAAATTGCTCTATTTAGATTCAATGCTTTTTTTTTACAGTACATAGATATATCTGTTGATATTGTGAGTTCTCCTTGATGTGGATGTGTGTTTCTATGATAATAATGTACATGAAAGATTTGCGTGCTTCTGATTGGCTGAAAATGAGTGCATTCTTGTGTAACACTAATGCAAAGTAATAACATGATTTCTCTATGACTTGTAATTTGGTGTAATAAGCACTTGAAAATTTTAAAGGCTACAAATTTCACTTACCCTGTGGGCCTGCTTAGTTTTGTTGTCTTTGAAAATTTACTCATACTTGTTAACACCAAATTTCTCTCAAAACCATGTTATTACCAATACTAATGATATCTGTTCATACTAAACGTTTTATGACTTCTTCTTCAAAAAAAAAAACTGAATACCAGTACATTTACTGCAATCCCATTTGCCACTGATAATTCTGTATTCCTGTAATTGTTTTTTTAATCAATTTTTTTTGACAGGGCTTCTTTAGGGACAACTAAATATTGTAGTTACTTTCTCAGAAACATACCGTGTCCTAAAACAGTAAGTAAAAACCTTGGACTAGTTCATTGTGATAAGGTAATTGGTTTGTCCAATACATAGAATTTCAGAGAATGTGAAAAGAGAAAATTGATTTAAATAGATTCATGGATAACAATGTTAACAACCTGATTTCTTATCAGCCCAGAAACAATTAAACTACTGAATAATGCTTACATATTTATTTTGTAGCCAAGAGTAATAATTTACAAGTGAAATTAAATTTCAATTGTAGATTAATTTGAATTTCAAAATTATGGTAAATTAGATGTACGTGTTTCTGGAACAAAGGGAATGCTTTTCAAATTAGGTTGAAACCATGTAGACCTGACTTTTTTAAATACAACTTTTAACTACATGTCTGTTGAAGTTTAAAATGAATTGTGGGTCAAAATGGAAAAAACTTAAATTATTATACAACTACTAGAAATTCATTTTTGAGCCTCAGTGTACTTTCAAATGTATTATCACTCCTCGCCTGTAATAGAATGAAAACCATCTATAGATTTCACAATGAGATTTTAAAAAAACTTAAATTATTCTGGAATTTTAAGTAATAAAATTTCAATGGGAAAAAAATGCACTTGCAATATTTCCATCATGGACTCATGCATTCAGGAACATTTAGAAGTGGATAATTAAATTGCTGTTTTTATTTGATTATTTTCAGGATTGTATGTATCTTCATGAGTTAGGTGATGGTGCAGGAAGCTTTACAAAGGATGAAATGCAGGCAGGGTGTGTAACCTTTCTTTGGCCATTTCAATTTTTTTCTAAAAACAACAACATATAAAACCAACTGTAGCTGTAATAGTTCCATTTTTACCCTCCCCTCTCCTCCTTCAAATTTCCCTTGTTATCCCCTCCCCTTTCCTTCCCCTCCCATTCCCACTTCCCTTCACTTCAACATGCAATGTGCTTTCAAAACATATTAAGTTACCCTTTTAAGAATTTTGTGGCATTTTAGTCACTGCACCAATCTACTGTGTTGAATATTGATACTGTTGTTACTGTGGTTCTTTTGCAGAAAACATCAAGAATATGAACAGCAGTTAATTGCTTTTTATTCAAAGAAAATGTGAGTTTTTTTAATAACCTGATTGGTTTGTTTGTGCTAATAGTTTGAAGATGTCAGCATTGCAACTATTTTGTTTCATCATAAATAGAAAAAAGTAGATAAGGAATCTTTTCCACTGTTAACATAACTAACTTACACAATTTCTGTAATTTTATGTTTCCAGGGGTCTTAGCAGTGATAAGGTATGTGTGCATTTTAGTATTAATACTGTCATATAAATTCTTTTAAAAAAAGGATCACAGTAAGGGGCTGGTACACAAATATTTGGAACACCTGACCACAAGAATGTCTTTAAAGACACTTTTTCCATGCAGTAAAAAGTGGGATCAACTCCACTTTATCCCACTCTTAATTCCAAAGTAAACTTTTGTAATACCCAGCATCATGCTTATCATTTTTGCAGATGTTTTGGTTACTTGGCTTTGTTTTTTTTAAGGATAAAAATGAAGAATGGCCGGTTGATGATGGTGGTGAATACAGATTGTCTCCTCGTCTAACATCAGAAGCAGCATGGTACATGTAAATGATTTCATTCATGATCTGATTTTCTTGTATACCTCTCACAGGGTTCGTGTATAGTCTCGACTTCCTGAAAAAGGGAAGAAATAAGGAAACAAAATTACATAACTTTGAAGTCTGATGAATTCTTAAAAGTCTGGTTTTCTACAAGCTGAAACAAGTGCTTGATCGGGTGAAATCTTTCCAACATTGCATGATTTTCTCAACTCACCTTGGACATAATGTTTTACCAACACATTGAGTGAGTTAATAAATGCCTCCCTTGAATAAATGCCCCATCCTGATGAGGCATTCATTCTAGTAATAGACTCAAAAAGCACACAACGATCAATGCTTCAATTGCCGTTGGAAATTTTGAGTGAACCAGATACAAATCCTTTTGAATGTACCAGTTCTGATGTTGAGAAAGCATATCTGACATTAGATTTGTGTTGCAGTAGTATTGACATGCAAATAGTGAAATTTGAGAACAATATAAAAATATGACTTTGTAGACAAGTACTAAAACATCTTTCTGTTTTTTAAAATTAAAATTGTCAGTCACCGTACTATTGTTTGCAAGAAATAAATAGGATTTTAAATAAATGCCACCCTGGAATAAATGCCACATTTGAATCACAAAAAATTTAATAGATGCTGTGGCATTTAATTGAATACCCATGGCAATCCTTTAACCCTCAGAAGTGATTAACAAGGAAATGAGTAGTAGCCAGAAGGGAGAATTAACATACAGATCTTGTGAGTTTAAGGGTTAATTGATGACCTATGCTCAGACAGCAAACTGTCAGGGAATGGGGACAAAATGCTGGGGGGGGGGGGAGGAGGAAGTGGGTGTGTGGGGTACTTTGGCATGGACCAGTCATTCATTCAAGAGTAGCAGTAGTGTGCTTTGTTGCTTCGTGCTACAGAGACTGGGCTCTGGTGCCCTATGGGCCTCTTAGCTTTACTGCATACTCAACTCTTTCTAAGCTTTACCTTTGACTGTTGAAGGGCTGGCAAAGATGAGAATGGAGAAGGAGATGCCTGTCAAAGTACTTTAGAAAATGAAGGTAGTTCAGTTGCAGAAAGAAAAGAGGAGGAGGACTGGGAGGAATCTTGTCTCCCATCTCTGACTAAAACTGCAACAGAACATAAGCCATCTGACACCATAAGACAAGAAAAACCTGCAAACCATCCACAGTCAACCTACAGCAATACAGGTAAGAATTGTTGGCTTTTTTATTGGAGATTTGTGGTGTGTTTCAACATGTTATTCATGGCAGTGTCAAGTGACAAAATGACTTTTTTTCTTTTCATTTGCAAATCAATTGTGACTGTGAAAGGCAAAACGGATGCTAACAGTTATCTGTTTGAACGGGTAAACCATTCATTATCTGTTTGTCATCTGTTCAAACGCCTAAAAAAATCCATTCAAAGCATTCAACAAACCGTTCGAACAGTTTGCACATCTGTTTGAAATACATTAGCATCCGTTCGAAGTATTGCAACATCTGTTCGAATGGTTCTGACATTTGTTTAAATGATTTCAACATCCGTTCAAACAGTTTTTTCATCCGTTCACCAACTAATTATTGTTTAGAAAAATAGCAAAAGGTGTCCTTCATTAGATAGATATTGTGTTGGTTGGAAAAAAAATTTCAGGGGCTGATAATCAATCAAGTCACATTTTGACCATTATTTTAAATGGGACCCTCTGTAACAAAAGTCAGTTGTTTTTGCTGACAACTTTGCTGTTACATTTACAGGTTGGGGAAATACAGAAAGTGCTGGACGCGTTTTAGAGTAAGAAGCTTTTATTAATAATACAATGAGAAAATTGTGATATAAATTTGACAAACAGTACGTGACTGAAAACTTAAAGCACAGGGATCAGTGACTTTGTTGTTAAATTCTGAGAGGTATTTGACTCATCCCTTAGGTGGAGCAAAGTGCAGCATCATATCAGCTACCTGCTATTTTTCTTTACTAGCCTTCTTTCTGTCAATATGATTTTTTCCTAAAAGTACAGATTACTTTTGGCCAATTGTCATTTCCTTCATTTTTTCTTTGCAGTACTTCCAGTCTGTTCTCTGCTGATCTGTGCAGTGGTCTGGGCCTGTCTAATTTACATCTGAAAGTTTATGGGGAAGATGATTTAGGTACTGCCATGACTTGCATCACATCAGATTGATCTGATTGGTCTCCAGGGTTGTAGCTATCTTCAGCTGCAGGCAAATTTGTCAGACGAAAAAAGTGGCAATTGCTGGCTGAAGTTTTGGCCAATGTTCCCTCAGTAAAGCACAATGCACACTTTTGATGTTACGCGCTTGCAATCATTGGTATCAAAAGCTATCTTTGAATCACATTACTTGAAATGTTTGTCGGCAGCCTAATTTCTTAGCTACAACCCTGGGTCTGTAGGCTACCTGACAACAACACCTTCAGTATTGTGCAAAAGTAATTGATCGGGTAATAGCTTTTTGATGAATTCTTGACCAAAATGAAACTTCAATGACAATTCCATGAATTTTTGAGGTATGTATTGTTTTGAACAGCTCAAACTTTCAGCGACATATTCCTTGATGGCGAAAATGCAACTCGAATTTCGAGTGAAAATTTGTTCTGTGTTGCTATTGTTCATTCTTCTCAAAAAGATTTGGTTGAATTTGTGGTTTGTTACTGCTCTATGTAATACTCCCGTGGAATTTTCTGCTACAATTCCAGTCTCTGTGCGACCTATGTTGTTTGCAACCATGGCAACACTCAATTGTGTCGATGCGTTTGGGATCATTTATGTACTCTACTTTTGATAGTCATCATGGCAAAAGTTTCAAATTATTCTAGAAAAAGAATTGAGATCCTTTACAAGCAAAGCCTTCACCCAGCTGAAATACTGAGGGCGTTAAAATGGGAAGGGTTATGAGTGAGCTTTTCTAGCATCACACGCATCATTAAAAGGTTGCGTCTAACTGGTTCCATGGCAAATTTACCTTGATCGGGAAGACCTCAAAAGCTGTCTATGGATGCAAAAACTTTCGTCAATCATCAAATGCACAGGGATGACAAGACGACCAGCAACATGTATCTTAGTCGAAATTACTGTATTTTCCAATTTACTTTCATTGTCATACACAGATCGAGCTCAGAATCAAATGTGATGCTTTTTGGTAGTTTGACCTTTTGTCTGCTGTGTTTAGTCTCAAATATGAAGTGTCTCTGTCCTTGTGACTGAAAAGAAGCTGGAAATATGTTTATATGTATATTTCGTGTTGCTTACATGAACAGTAAACAAACTTAATCATTTGCAGCAGTCTATTGTCAGTTTGAAGCAAAATTTCAAACACCAATGATCGAAAAGACATTTTCCGCTGCAAATTTTCGTTTTGTGGCGAAAATTAAATGAAAAAGCATCCTTTGTTCAAACAAAATGTTGCTTAAGAGGCCTTAAACTTTCGATTGAATTTTCGCTTTCGAAAACTTTCGATGAAACATCATGAGAACAAATAATGGAATTCGCCGAACTTTGCACAATACTGTATCTTTGGTCTCTTTGATTTTGGTAAAGATGATTTATCAATAAAAATAATTAATTATAATATTATGATGATGATCAGATTTATTATATCCATTTTGAAATCACTGGTGATTCTTGCAATTTGATTAATTTCAAGGCTTGCTCTTAGTAACCAATTGAAATGCAGGAAAATGAAAGAGGACTTTAGGAACCATGTACAAAGTGGCTCAGTACTGGATCAATAAAATATTTGTACAAACCAACAAATGCTGTATGCAAGCAATATAATTGTTTTTATGTAAAAATGGATGTAATGAAATGGTAATTGAACTTCATTTTGGTCTGAAATCATACTTGTGATTTCAAATCAAACAAGTGTGACATGCTTGTTGATTTTGAAATCACTTGCTTGATTTCAAACTGAATTGCACTCCACTTAGTTCAATTACCATTACTGTATATAGAATTTACTTTACTCCTTGCATATTTAATGATTGATATGGCATTGGCAATTTTATTTTTGTCATCAAATTAACATTTCTGTTTAGTAATAGTGGCTGTGTTTTCCTTTTTTGCAAGGGTTTGATCCTTGGAATGAGTGCAGTAAAGGTTTGGCAGATCTTCTTCAAGAAGAAAACAAAACAACTTTGCCTGGACATACTCTTCACACTTCCACAGCTTCACAATCACAAAGTCTCTTCCCAGGATTTCCACCAAATGTAGGTTGCAGTAGAAACACTCAATTCTTCCCTTGTTAGTTGTGGAAGGAATATATTACTGGTACTTAATTTTTATGACTTGTGATTTTGAATTCTGGAATGTTTGTTCTCTCTCAGAGTGATGATATTAAAAACTGGCAAGATGGACTTAGAGCACTTCTACCAAACATAAACATTAATTTCTCAGGTATGTTGTTAAATAACAACATCAGATTTTTGTGATGGAGTATGTTTGTTATAAAATTATGATAACAAAGCTTTCTTGTAGAGTAGCAAAGTATCTTGGCATCTATCCAATCATATAAGCAAAAAATGTTTGAACAACTAGGCATCCTGCTTCCTAGTGAAAGGGAATGTTTTTTGTACTGGTGGATACATTATTTTAAGAAAACTTGTTTGCTTCAGGTTGGTCAAAATAAGCCAGTAACTAGCACATTGCATTGCATACTCTGAAAGATACACAGCTACTCTGAATGCTTCTTGCTCCCAATGCCTCTTGCTTGTGGAGGGGAGTGGCCTGCTCTGTATTACTACTGTGACACAAAATCTTTTTGACAACCTTGAATGCTTGAATTATTGGTTATTGGCTTGGTTCAAATACCTACTTTCATGTTAAACTTGTGATTAATATTAACTTAAGTTAAAGTCTTTGTGTTTGATTGCAATAGTTAAGATGCTGTAACTTCAATTTCCAAAGTTTTATGTGACTGAATGCCTCATTTTTTTTCTTAGATTCTCTGTTACCTCAGCAACAATCTTCTTGGTCTCATTCTGCACCTCTGACAGAAAGTCATCCACCTAACTGGCCTTTTTCTTCACAGCAAACGCAAAACCCATTCCAAGGTATGTAATCTTAGAAACAAGTTTTTTAGTTATCTGTAGAATTTTGTGTAAGTTTTTTGAAACAATTGCTACAGCTTGTGTCATACTATTTATTTCATCTGTTACAAGCTTTGTTCAAAATCCAGTTAGTGTTGTGACAAATTCAAAACAAAGACACTGTGCCACATTTTGGCAGGCAGGGTCATTTGAAGTGCAAAATTATTTCTTATTTTCTTTGCAACCAGCTCAGAATTTGAACCAGTTCTGAAAATTACAAAGATATCCATATCCTTTTTTCCAAAGGTCGCCCTCCTCCAGGATTTGAATGTAAATCACCCACGAGCCACCACATGCCGATGCTTGATGATCCAGGTATTTTATGGTCAAAAGCACTTGACACAGGTTAGCTCTGTCATGATGTTTCATGTATCTTACAGTGTTCAGCAAAAGTAGTTCAAGGGAATTTTAATCAATTTTGTGGCTTTGAGGGGATTTTTAAGGAAATTTGGCCTCAAGTGAAATTTTCTTGACATTTCAAGAAATTTTTCAGCCCCCCCAATTTTTTCACCTAGGCAGGGTGTTGATGGAAAGTCTGTTGTAAAACCCAAGTGAGTTCCAAACATTTTAGGGAAAGTTCTCTACTCTTGAAAGAAAACATGCCTCTGTCTGAAGACCAGTTAACAGTTTAACACCTGAGAGTGACTAGCATCTAAGTTCTCCCTTCAATTCTACCCTGAATCAAACATTAATGTTAAGAAAATTAAGGAAATGATCACCAACTAAAGAAACTCTGATTGTGGTACAAATTCACCTTATCAGTACCTTTGGAAATGTGTAGGTAACAGTGAAGAGAATATGCATACTGATGTTAGGGTGTAAATAGTTCAGCAATTTGTGAGTGAATGTGTAACTTCTTGTTCTGCAATAAGATGTTTGTTAACTCTTGACACCATGTTTTTCTATATAAAGCTTGGGTGTAATAGCAGATAAGGACAGAATCCAAAGTTGATCTTGGGGCTCAGACTAAGAAAATTTTCAGAATTCAAATGTAAAGCTGTCAAAGACAGGTGTTTGAAAATAACTTAATTATTTTGAGTCATCACTCTGACTTAGGACTAATGCTTGAAAAGTCAGCTGTTAAAAATCCTAATTTAATTTACATTGTGATAAGAATACATGAAAGTCACCGGTATCGCAGAGGTCATGGGTTCGATTCATTTGCTTAAAATTAATTTACATTATCATCTCAGTTGTAATACTAAATTACCCTACAGTATTTTGCCCTAATATGGGGTCTCTCTTTGATTCAACACATAACTTTGGGTCTTCAAATACCTCTGACCTGACTAACCCTTCTCATTTCTTTTAACTTGATTTTGCAAGGTAATCCTCAAGGGAACAATCCCATTACTAGAACAGTTTCTAATGGATATCCCGGAATGCATCCTTTTAGGAGACAAGCAGATCTTCAGAGCACTGCGGTAAACATTTTTTCTTACTTAGCTGTGTCTTTGCACCAGCTTAAACTAATTAAATGATGAGAATTTTAATGTAATGAAATCCTGGTGTACAATAAATGGAAGCAGTTGCTTACCATTTTTATTCCCCTATCTCTTTTTGAACTGTCAACTCTAGTTGGTGTGATGAACCTAAGGTCACAGGTTAACTTCCTTCAATCCATTTCATGATTACCTCCAACTCCCTTGTCAACAGTTATCTTTCTATTTACCCTTCCTCTCTCCTCCTTTTGACATCACCACCCCCTCCTCCTCCTCCTCCTCCTTCTTTTCCTCCTTCTTCCCCCCCCCTTCCTTTGACATTTGCCAATCCTCACAGTAGGCAGAACACTTTTCCCATATGAATCTTGGATATGAGACAGCTCAGTGCAAGTTCTGTAGTTCAGAAGTAGAGTGTTGGAGTGCTGAGTCAGCAGGTGTGAGGGGAGGATATTTTTTTTTGTCCCATGTTCAGACAAATAAGTTAAATTTTGAAGATGGTAGGTGATAGGCATTTCAGTAAGGTTTGTCTTGTTCTAGGCAGTCTCGTCAGCAGAGAAGCTGAAGGAAAATTCATGTAACGAATCCTCACAAGAGGAGGTGATCTCTAGTACAAGAACAAAAGAATTACTATCAGTCTCGGAGCCTTCAGGGGATAATGTAACAAATGCAATGACGGAAGGAACTCACAGAGTTGACATTTCATCAGGATTACCAAATTGTATTGAACAGCACAAAACAAGAGTGAGTGAGTTATCCATCATCGACGTAAACGACCCTCTTCCAAGTCAATGTGGTAATTCATTGTTGGAGCACAAGACTGAAAAGAAAAAACGGGACAGCAGAATACAGGAGACTAACAGACAGTACAAACAAAATCAAGGAGTATATAAGAGAGATGAGAGACACTCTCAACAAAGTAGACATTCGGGTACCAAGAGCAGACATACTGAGACACCAGGAGGCTTTACAAGGAAACAAACTCATTCTTTTCAAGACAGAGACAATTCCCAAGTGAAGGCAGGTCCTTCACAATATTGCAATAAGAGAAGAAGAGATATTACAAGTGGATCTGTGGGACAGAGGAATTGTATTGGGAAAGAGCAACAAAGCACAAGCTTAAATTGACATAACAGTGTTATGCACATGGTTTGGAGGCACTGAATCAAAGCAAGATCATGAGTGAGAGGTGTAGGAGGTCAGTCAGCTTCCAGAAACTGCAAAACAAACTGAAACAAAATGAGAACAACAGATGCCTTTTCATTAGGTGCAGGTTCAAACTGTGGATGCTCTGGTGAACCCATGGGTTAAAGGCCTGAAACTTGCACTCTAAATAGTGATTGGGAAATAAAATCTCCTAAGTATGCCAATACACTACCCACCAGTTAGGTTACAAGAAGAAAGAAAATTATCAGCTTGGAGATTTTTGGACTTGACAGCAATTTTCAGCACCAACCAGCAAAGAAATATATGGTTTAAAACTTAGTTTTTAGATCTCTGGAGTAAATGGTCTTATGCTAACTGTTGGCTTACCTTGACTGTTAAGCTTCTAAACAGCCTGTGAATACCTTGCTAAGTACTCTTAAGTATTAAACCTTTAACTCCCAAGGTCTCATTTGTAATTCTCCTTACTTTCTACTAAAGGATTCTCATTATGTTAGTTTGGAGAATTTGTTGTTGGCTCCATTAGTAATCCTGTAATTGATATTTTTCTTAATTCTCATCACTTGTCTGGATGATATTGTATTTATATAGCAAGAATTTCTTTTTTGGTCACTCACAGGAGCTAGTGGGTTAAGAATACCCAGAGAGGAAAGGTTTTGGTATACACAGGCTGTTAAACACTAAAAGGTTCAGACTTCAAAAAGTACTCAATTTCTGTCATAAAGATGTACCAAGTGAACAGGAGAGCCAAAAACTTGTATCTCTTAATCAGAATGTTACATCTGTCTTAATATGAGGATCCCTTTTCCTATTTAAACTATTGCTCTCTGCAATTTGTCCTGTCTAACTTTCATCAGCATTTTAAACAGCAAAAGCCGTTTATGTTGTTATGGTGGCTAAGAGATAAAAATCACCAAAAGACAGAAACCCAACACATAATGTCTATACAGCATGTTTGTGAAGTGCATGAAGGTGGTGATGTGCAGGAAGAAACCATTAAGAACTTAAACAGGAAGTAGTTTGTATTTCATTACATTTCATTTCTTTTCTTTTCATAATAATACCAAGTTTAACGGTTGCTGATGGTAAATGGTATGGTCATATATACTGCATCTGTATAATACTCTATCAATTTAACTGTGATAGCGAAATTTCTTTGCAGTTGTGTAAACATCAGAATATCTGTCACACGAAACAAAATTAACTCCTGTCAGCTTATTTTCCTATATCTGCTCTAATTGTGTGCTTAAACTTTCATTTGAAGTAATCAAGCAAGCTTCTCAGGCATGAATATTTATTAAACTACAGCATGCACTAAATGGGAAGGAACTAATTTCAATAGGTGGTGTTGTAATTGAACAGGTAACATTAAGAGAACTGGTTATGTTTTTGTCACGCATGATAGAGCCAGTCACGACTAGAATGGCTTCTCTGAAGTTAATTCCTGAGCTGGTTACTTGGCAAGACATGTTAGTTTTTTCAGTTTTTGCTTTTGTTTTGTTTTTTTGTTTGTTTTGATTTGTTTTTTCTTGTTTTGTATTTTTTAATGAAGCATCAATAATAATAATGTTGATTTTGATGAAACCTTTATTACAGTTGCCATTGTAGTCTTGACTCGAAACACATGCTGTAGGGAAACTGTCATGTTAGGTAACAGAAATGCGTTAATAGGTCTTAGTTAAAACTATTACTGCATTTAGTTGGGGTTGGGGGACACATTTGTTACGTCATTTGCTGCCACACCCCTCCCAATGTTGATCTGCAAGATCCTATGCACACAGTGACAAATTACATTGAACGAAAATTCACAAGCTATGTTCGAAAGATGGGTGCCAACTGGGAATTTATGCTGTAAATCTCTAACTCTAAGATTTGGCCTCGCTTGCGAGTTTGGCACCTTAAGGAGACAAATCCTAGATTAGGATTTGGTTCCATGCCTGGTTTGTTAACAACCGTTAATCAAGTAGGAAATAACTGGTCGTTAGTCTCCTGTTTAAAGTAAACTATAAAATAATACGTAAGCAAATTTACCGATCGTTTTTGGTGTGGTTTTTGTTCATGAGCTTCCCTTTTACTCGAGTTGGGATCGAGTTTGAAAACCGCAAAGGAGAAATGAGGGAGCCGAGAGAAACCTGTCTTATGCGCAAAGATTACGAAAGTATTTGCCTTTATTCTGCTTCTCATGACTTTCTGGTTGGTCTAGAACTCGCACAACTTTAATGATGCAAAAAAGCCTGTTCTAGGCGATAAGGGGGAGGAGAGAAACGCAACTATTAAAGTCTGTTTCTCAGAACGTGGGGTCTCATCAGCCTCGGCGGTTTCTCGAAAAAATATGAAGCGGGAAAATCAAATTTGTAAACAAGGAATACATAACCAAAATGTGGCTTATTTAACCACATGCCCTCGACCTAAACCATCATTTTCTAAGAACAGTAAGAAACGCCACCAAAGTGGCTAAAGGAGCCTCGCTTGCTGCGTCTACGCGATTGAATGACGGCCAGAAACATAGGAAAACCGAAGCGACACTTTAGTTCTTTGAAGTCCACAGGTTGGGTGCATGAAGAATGTGGCATCTCAATCAAAGCTGTTCCAAGTTGAAATCCACAGTTCAGGAGAGCCAGATGAATGGCAGAGCCAGTCCAGATTCAAACTTTCACCAAACATTAACGTAGAAAACAAACTTCTTTTAATCAATTTAAGACAATACAACTGGCTAATGAAAAGTATGGTGTCTGAATCAGGTCTAACATAAAGCTGTGAGGATTAACTGCAGGGAGACACTCAACCTGTTAACCCCTTGGAATGAAAAGTATATAACTTCTCTTTACAACATCATTACAAAAATAAAATATTAACCCTTTCACTCTTTACATCTAATTAGTAATTCTCCCAAATGTCTGCCACGCATTTCTTATAATGTTAATTCTGAGAACTTACAAATAATCTGCAAGTTAATATTTTTCTTTATTCTCATCACTTGTCTGCTTGAACTAAAATTGATGTTGGAAGGAGAAATTATGTATTGGTCACTCAGAGGTGAGTTAAAGATGGACACAAATGCTTGAAAAAAATTATTTTAGTTAATACCAAGGAAATGTTCAAAGAGCTGTAAAGAGAATTTGTAAATTAGGGTGTGTTAACTTTTAACACTAACTCCTTGATCAAATTTGTAATTCTCCTTACTGTCAACCATAAAATTCTTATAATGTTAGTTCCGAGAATTTAGTATTGAATCAACTAATTATCCCCAAATTGATCTTTTTCTTCATTCTCATCACTTGTCTGTTCGATATTGTAAGGAGAAATTCTGTCTTGGTCACTCATGAGAGTAAAAGGGCCAAAATAGCTAAGGGGAGTTTAATTGAGGATATGCTACCTCAACTTCAAACCCTGCCACTGTTTCACCAAAACCTGTTCATTCTACTACTGTTTTGATCAGGAGAAATTGTGTACATTTAAAGTAACACACACTGACCTCTAGAAAGCACTTTTGAAAACTCCGAAAAGCAGAAAATTTAAAATAAGAATTACAAGCAATTTCATTTAGTACCAAGTAGTTAGACTGGATTATGCCACGTTCCCACACTGTTCAAGGTTTCTGGTCCAGAAAGATACCCTATAAAGCTAAATGGTCAAATTGTGTACCCTGTTTAAACCTTGAACCCCTAAAAGCATACCTTATAAGGTAGTTCACACCCATCACAGAGGGAGAGTGCCCCAACTCCAACCAGATTTACACTGTTTCATTCACCAATTGATTTCAAGCAAACAAAGCATTTCTTTAGAAAGCTTGTAACTTAGAAAGCATGATCCACTTGCTTCATCTTATTACTAAGGAAAATTATTACAAATAAAACAGAAACTGAGTAGATGTGTGCTACTGCATCAGTTACCTCAGTCCAAAAATTCCATCCATATTAAAACACTCAATTGAAGTTTTTGCACAATTTCAAAAATAAAAATTCTTCATAGGTGTATACCTCTTCTACACAGAAATGTACTTATTTGGGTTCTTAAGGTATTTACTTTACAAAAGCTGGACTATTCTCTCAAGTCACATTCCAACGTCACAAATGTCAGGATATGCTGTGTTCTCCCCACAAATATTGTTATTAAGTACTTGAATAAGCCATCCATGGCTGCTTTGTACACTACAAAGTCCACTAACACAAAATCAAATATAATCTATATCACTAATTTAAGTCAAGCTAGCTATTTCTTGAGGAGTAATACAAGGGATGTTCATCATTTATCTGGTAAAGTTATGCCAATAGCTCACTAGTGGGAATTAATAGGAATGCTTGATGCTTCTTAAAGGCAACTACCACAAACACAGGCATATAAGCTGCACCTTTTTTTCCAAACATTTTGTAACAAATCAGTGAGTGCTGCTTATCTGCATGAACATCTGGATCAGAAATTTTTTTTGGCCAAATTTGCCAGAGACAACTGAATGCTATTTGTCTGCTACTATACATGCACACAACTCTCTTTAATGCCTTAGAATCTATTGAAAGAGTCTCGCTAAGGCAATGATATAAAAATAAGCTTATACAAAGAAAATGAAAAATATACTTTGTATCTGTAGGTCTCTTGCAAAATTTATAAATGGGTACATGTAGGTGTACGTGTAGGTGGCTTTTTGACCACAAATTTATGTTAAGGTCTCTTTATGAATACAGGCCCCCTTTTTCCTATGGATATAAAAATTCACTATTGGGGTTAAAAAAATTCTAATCTCATGAATATGAAGAATGTACAGAATGATATTTAATTATGTATGCACAGAGCCATTTCTTAGTTAATTTCAATGGTTTGTTCCGAATTCTCTCCCTTCCATCACCATTCGCTTCAAATTTTAGGCCCTGAGAGTGCACCTCTGCACTCTAGCGTCACCAGGTCTTATTCCTGGGAGTGTGTATCTGCATTCTGTGGACTACTTGTGTTTTGACCAATTTTGACTTAATCAAACACATAGTTGGCGAAACTAATCAGTACACACAGGAATCCATCGTTACAAAACCTGTCCCTGAATGGTACAGAACAACACTCGCAGAGATGAAAACATTCCTTGGATTACATGAAAGCATTTAAATGTGTAGTTTGGCATCAAACAGCTGCCAGCAAATTTCCTCTACTAGAGCAAAGATCCACTCATCGGTATTCTGTCTGTACAAAAGGTCATGTCAAGAAATCGTTTTGATAAATTATCACAGTATTTTCATTTGAATAACAATACACAGCAAGTTGTGAGAAAAAATCAGAGGCATGACAAATAATTCAAAGTTCACCCCATTTTCAATGGCATAGTTGAAAATTGCTAAGAGAAACTGTGGCCTGAGAGAGATTTGTCCATGCACAAAGCAATGGTAAAATTCAAAGGGTGCCTTTGCATGAAGCAGCATTTGCCAAGGAAGTCAGTAAAGCGAGGAATAAAAGTGTAAGTTTGTGCCAAGAAGAAGCATCAAAAGTTGCTCCTGTTTGTAGTAATTCTCAGAGGAGCTAATCCATGCCACTGGCAAACCTTGTAAATGGAAAACATCCCAGTGATATTACTCATTAATGCTGGCGCTCCATCAACAATGCCTGTTGTGATTAACTTTTGAGATGATTGAGAATTGATTGACAACATGAAGATCTGGAAACTCCTAATTCTAATTTCAATGTTCATTAGTTACATTTTAATTACTGCTCATTCCATTCAATCTGGACTTTCACTTGCTGGTATTACTTGCACATAGTTAAACTGAAAATAGCCTGTTCTGTCACCTTTTTGACCAAACCACTTTCCATTGTCGTATTTCTTTAGAACTTTGATGATATCTCCTTTCTGCAAGGCAGCATTTAGTATTGTATTAGTAAGATCAAAATGTGTTGTTCCATGGGCATCAGGAAATCTTTCCCCGTCCATTTTCAATAACATGTGAACTTCACGCTTCAAAAACATGCTGCCCAAGTTATCTTGGAAGCTGACACAGTAAATGCATTTACCTCAAAAGCTAGAGTTGTGTCATCATAAGGCATGAGATGTTTCCGTGTAGCACGGACATACATTGATCCTTCTGTGTCAGCCGTCTGTTGAAAACAAAGAAGGTTTAGATTGCACAACAAATTAAACGCATCAAAAAGCACTGACCAAAGGAAAAAATGCATCTCCAAAGCGATAGATCCATCTACTTCCATTTTTGAAGGGCATCAATAAAAACATATTTATGGATTGCAGCATCCTACTGAACGAAGACAAGATGTCAAACTGCACCTTTTTTCCAACTTGATTGTGTAATGAAAAAAATCAGTATGGAATTTTTTAAGAAGGCAAGCAGAGGCTATGACAAGTACTCTGTCTGGTATAAAAACTTCACAGGAGTTTACTCTTGGTGGAATGGTGATTTTTTAGTTCCATTAGTTCCATTACTTTGTTATCATACTAACTAGATACTAGTCTCTATCACAACATGGTCAACTTCAGCCTCACTCCAAATCAAAGGCTTGGCAACTAAGTACACAACTGCAAAATGGCCTATTAGTGCTACAGCACATCTAATTTGCAACAGTGTGTCTGTCTTGGAAGATTTTAGTCTGCAAAAAGGGATGTTTTTCCACTTGGTAACAAGGAAAAGGTAGAGGAGATAACATTGAGATAAGTTTGCACATTGTGTCTATGAGCACTTAGATATACAGCACCACCTTGAACCAAAAGACACTGCCATGTGTAAACTATACTGGCAAAATGCAGTTCACAAATATAGCATGAGCAGTTCAGGAACATAAGCCTAAATTAAAATAAATCTGGTTTTCAAGAATGACATCTTTAAAAACAATGAATTAAAGATTTTTTGTGCTTAAATTACCTGTGACATCGGTCTCACGATGGGTGGCACTGATGTTCTTCTGACATCACTGTTATTTTGAACTGTAGGTACAGGTGAAGGCATAGACCTTCTTTGATCATTTGGCTGTGGTGCAGCAGGTGGTACTGGAGAGCCTGGTTGTTGAAGATCACAAAGCTGAAAGGCAAGCACATACCAGGGCTTCTGTAACAATCTTGTATATCTAAACATCTTTTCTATTTTCATTTCTATGTGTGAGAAGGACAAGATTTCTCCCATGATACCCATTGAATAGTCAAGTATAAATTAAGGTATTTTAGATAAGAGAGGGTGATAAACTAGGGTATGTTGTCTTCACATGACACTGGATAAAGCTGTAATCAGGATATTAAGATTTTTTAGAAAATGTAGTTGGCAGATTCCAATCAGCTATAAAAAAATTATCCATGGGGTAAAAATAGAATTTCAATTACAGTTGCTGCTTAGTTTACAGTTTTTGCCATTCACTTCAAAACCAATTCAAACCCCTGGTAAATGTGTAAAGATGTGTAAGTGGGAATCAAACAAAGACATCACCCATACCTTTTTGACATATGGTTCAGGAATGAGGCCTTTCTGGCCTTGTTCATTTATAGCAGTCCACCACTTTTCTTCATTTTGTTCAACAACTATTAAAACATCGCCTTTTTTGAAGCTGAGATCTTCTGCGTCCTGTATAAAATTGACATCATAGGATGTAATATGGACCAACGTGATTCATTTGAATTCACACAACAACACACTGTCCACCAAACCCTCCAAAATCTTGCACAATACTCAATAAATATGTTTCAAGTTCAAAAAAGATGTTTAGCTACTCATAACCAATACAACATGACACTCCTTGGTTCTTGTTTCCAAGGACTTTATTTACCAGGTGACAGGTCCGTATGGAAAAAATTGTATCTGACTCCCTGTGTACAGCCTGAGGCCAAGGACCAAGGGAACAGTTTTTTCCCCACATGGACCAAAGTAGGACTAGTAAATTACATTTATTTCTGAATGCTGGTTTGCTTTTTCCCTCTACAGTTAATGGTGCTGATTGTTGTCTATATTGTCAAAAGCTGAACCGACTATAAGCACACAATTAGCCAATCAGATTCAAGATTACAGCCAAATATAATACTTCAGAAACAAATTAAGACCACATGATAAAAAATAACATTGGTAAGATGTTTAATACATTACCTTAGCAGAAAATGGATACTGAGCTAGCACTTTAAATAGCTGTGAATCAAAAAGTTATCGTCAGTTACTTACACCAGTCATGATTGTGTAAATATACATAATAGCTTATAACAAATGAAGACAGTGGGTGAAAATATAAATGTGACCCTGAAAGGTGAAACAGACACTAATGGAAAACTGTGCGAACGGCAAAAACACATGGTTAACGAATGGTCCTTGAAGTGTTCGAACAGTTTGCCTAACTGTTCGAACAGATAAATAAATTATTTGAACAGTTTGGTCAGCTGTTCGAACAGACAAAAATTTCGAACAGACAGGCAAACCATTCAAACGGGTGAATAAATGATTTCAATGGTTTGATTAGCCGTTCGAACAGATGAGTAAAAATTTCGAACGGACAGGCAAACCGTTCGAATGGGTGAATAAATTGTTTGAATGGTTTGATTAGCCATTAAAATGGTTTGATTAGCCATTAAAATGGTTTGCTTAGCCATTCGAATGGATGAGTAAAATGGATAATATCAAACTGAATGGCAAGCTATAAGAACAGATGAAAACAATTATTAATCCATACAACTGGTTGTACGATTGGCTTACCAAAAGGATGCTGCAGTTCTCCAAACAAACACCTCTAGTTGGCTAACAGATGCAAAAACTGTTTGAATGGATGTCAGAACCATTTGAATGGATGTTGCAATACTTTGAAAGGATGCTAATGTATTTCCAATGGATATGCAAACCATTTGAATGGTTTGTCGAACGCTTTGAATGGATTTTTTTAGGCATTTGAATGGATGATGAATGGATAACGAATGGTTTACTTGTTTGAACAGATAACTGTTAATGTCCGTTTTGCCTTTCACAGTCACAATTATTTAATGTAAAATTTTTGAGAGTAGCTTATAAATTAAATTCAAAACACTAAGGATGGGCCAAAACCATTTTTCCATATCAATATGACACCAAGTACAATACTGATGTTTTCCTTCTATATTGATATTGAAATCAATACTGCATCATCATTGAGTTAAATGGTACATGTTAGTAACTTATTTTGATTGCCAAAATTTAGAGTTATCTAGCACTGTTAAGCTATGCAGTGTTCAATACTCTGCAAAAGCATCGGCAAGACAGTCGTCAATGAGTTCATTCCTACAGTGCTCGTGTGCCACTTAAACTGGTACACTGCAGTGCTCATTGCCCAGCCTTGAGCCCATGGTCTTTTCGGTTCCATATCAGTGTTACGTCACAAGCATGAGACAGGCAGATCGCATGCAGTACTGAAATATAGATACTTTTTGTTGGTATCCATATTTTTCAATCAGACCTTGCTATCACCAGAAGTATCAGTATCAACCCATCCCCACAAAACACCACTCAAATTTCTTCTTTGACACAACTTTGTATAGGTTTTAATTGTTGACAAGTGAACACATTAAATAACCCTTATCTCAATAGTTTTACTTCCAATTATAACAGTCCAGTGAATGGTTAATGAATGAATCAGTCAATGAAAGAATGAATGAGTTGAAAAACACGAGTTGAAAAACACAAGTTGAAAAAGAGCTGATAGAAAAAAGACATGTAAGGTAAGGCCATGCTAAAGTGATGTTTTGTTTCCCAATCCTCTGGCTGTTTAAACACACAAAACAGAGAAAAATTATTCCTTAAAGCAAATTTAGGAGAATGAAAGTGCTATAAAACCACTGGAACTAATAAGGTTCTCTAATTAAAAGTCTAAGAGTTATTGCATGCTGACAGAGTACATTGTACATAACGACAACAACAACAGATGACTTACCGGCTCCTGTAAGTTTGTTGTGTCTAGGAAATGTTTCTTGTAAAAGTCTATAATACTATGAAGGTCTGGAAAAGTGTTTTCTCCTATCTGATATTGACTCCCTTTGCTGTTGATTATGTAATGGCTGACTTTTCCACCTTCACTGAAAAATAAAATTTCATGTACTCTGAGTATTTGATCAGGGGAAACGGGACAACATGTATCTGTATTTTTTAGCATTCATTTTTACCTTAAAAGACAATATTGTAAGATTGCTACACATCTGGAAGTTCAGTGTGATACTTCTGAGAATCTCATGCTCTAACAAGAAAACAGCTTTATATTCTAATTTTTATCCCTTTAATTCTCAGAAATATTTGGCGCATAAGTTCCCCATTCACTTGACTTTCTCTTTGTTCATTTAATTTCATTTCTTTTTTTTAATTTTATTGTCCATTGAACATTAATTCACAGAGGGAGACCACTCTTTGCAAATCTGAACTCCTCATTTCCAACCAAACTGGTAATTCAAGCTCTCGTGTTCAACAAGGTAGGATTCCTAATTCTTACATTAGCATATAGCAGTTTCTGCCAGACTCACACTCAAAAACTTACAAGCAAAACCCTAATGGCCACATGTGCAAAGCCTTCTAAAGCTTTGAACTACTTTCTATCATGCACAGCAATAGCAACTCAAGTGCTGCTTATCTGATGTATTAAAATGCATCCAATGAGGAAATGTAATGGTATTTGGAACATTTGAGAGAGATTCCAAAATTGTACCATTAAAATAATCAGCCTAAAAATTTTTCCCTGGATCTTTTTCATATGACCAATTGTTGTTAAAACAATCTCATGTAGACCAACTTCTTGACATAAAGCAAAAGAATTCTATTAAAAAACATTATGGAAATACATAACTATCTCATCTTGTCATTAGTATTTGCATTAAATTACTTCCTGTTTAGCAAAACCTATCCTTCAATATAAAGAATTGTAGAAGTGCTTCCAACAGCAAAAATTTACTGTGTTTCTTGGAAAAAATTGTCTTCGAAGAGATTTTTTACGCGAAATTGCTAATGGAAGTCATCAGTTGTGTTGACAAAGTGCTACTTAGCGCTGACAAATCGACTTGCACTTTCAATTGGCTGTCCATATTACTCCAGATCGCAAAATGGAAATATTAGTCAATTACACTTTCGCTTATAGATACAAATTAACAGGCACCACAGTGTGGCGGTCACTAAATTCCGGAACAAGATATTTGTCTGAAGGTTTCACAAATAGGTAACAAGAGGGCTTATACAGTTGATGTATATACAGCGAAATAAATAGTGATCTATGTTTGTAGATGAACCTTTTCGGTGAACGCTGGATTGTGTCAAAAGCAACCTTCGTTTTAAGAGTTAGCTTTTGACGTACAGTTTAGTTTTGTAAACTATCTACCATGTGATTTAGTGAGATCAAACCCTGATCATATTGCAAATGAGCGTGTGGTCAACTTTGTTTAAAGAGGAAACTTCACTGACCGCGTTGTACAAACTTGCTCTGTGATGGAATCTTATGAGACCACAAGCGTGTATGAATATGAAGATTGCTTAAGTAAGCGTATATTACCCTTCCGGTAAAAGAGAGCTTCGCGATCAGAGTTTAAAATCATTTGAAGAATGACATGGAAACAATGAAAAATATGTTTCTGGAGTCAGATACCTTACGGCAAGAACGAAGTCTCCGGGAATCGACGAGCTGTCTCTGATAAGAAAAGTGCCAGGCTTCCTTCCCAACAACAATTTATCAGTTTCTGAACGTGACAAGCGACCCAAATAACAACTGAAATGACAGAAAATTACACAGAAATCATTAGCGGTGATCACACAGTAATTAACAAAAATCAAACCTTGATATACCTCAGTTGATTCGGATTGGAACGACTCATCGTTGAACAGGGTTATATGAGCGCTTGTCTGAGAATCAACAATGTTCCTAACTAAAACAACGATCGCTAACTTCTGATTCACAACCCAGAACACGTTCTTGCCACGATCATCTCAGATACGTTTTCCTACACGTGACAGATCGCTGTTATGTCGTTATTTAGCCCGTGGCATTGAAACAGCCAACTTAAATCTGCGATCCAGCGATATGATCAGAGTAATTGGAAAACACAGGAAACTCAAGTCTAAGGGGTGGGCTGACGTCGAAGGGAAGGGTTCTCTTGATTGGTGCCCAGTCTCCAGACTTACATCACACGTGATCCTTTATTCAATATGGCGGACGAAGAAAGAAATCGGATGGTCGCTGAATTTTCCGGAGTAACTGATGCTGACGCTGAACGCGCACAGTTTTATTTAGAATCATCCGGCTGGGATCTTCATGTGAGTAACAAAGCTGATCTGTTCTTTTTTTATATGTTACTGAGTTTGTTTTAGCGTGGTTTCAGTTTGTTTTACATATCATTAGCACTTCCTTCTTTAGGATGTCAATATTTCATCATTTGTAATGAACAGAAAGTGAATCAGGCAAAACTTTAGAATACACAGCCACTTCAGGAAATGCTTAAAAGGCTTGGCGGCAGTTTATTAGTCAAGTCCGCCGGTCGTCGTTAACTCAGCCGACAAGCCGACTTGGCCATCAAAAAATTGTTTTTAGCACGAAGTTCCAATTCTCACCATAGACGCAAATGAAAAACAATGATATGATGAGGCCTTGGATGTTTAAATAAATCAAGAACATTATTCATGTTCACTCATAGGAGTCAGCATGACCTACAGCAAGTTGCAGTGGACAGCTTTTTATTTTTTTACAGGTTGCTCTTAGTAGTTTTTATGACACAATGGGAGAAGATGACGAGAACATAGGGGCTGAAACTGAACAAGCCCAGGAGGTATATACAAGAGTTTTGGAGTAATTTAATGCCTCTCTCAAAAAATCAGACACAATGTTACCTGCAGACAACTTGAAAAGTTATGAGCCATTGGCAAAGAGACAAGACAAAACTGTAAAATTGATGGAAATTTTTTAAATAGTGCACTGGGTTATTTACACAAACCAGTCTAGATACAAGCCTTGGAAGACTCCACTGTGGTGGGCTTTTAGTAGGTTTGAAATTTTTTTTAGGCCATATTGGGAAACATAGGTGAGTCTAGTCAAGTCAATCAAAAGCAAGATCATCATTTTAAAAGAATGTCAGTTGGCTGCAAAGCATGATGGCTAAATGTATACCTCTCAAACCAATAATCTTTGTGGTAATATAATATTTCAGTCATATTATCCACTTCCTTTTGCAGCAGCCAAGTACCAGATCAAAGCACACTCCTACAGGGTAAGCTGAAAAATAACCATTTATTGCATGTTATTCCTTTCAATCCCAAAATCTCATTAGTAATTCTCCTTACTGTCTGCCAAACAATTCTTATGATATTAGCCCAGAGAATTTGGTATTGGATCAACAAATAATCCCTTAATTAATATTTTTTTTTTATTCTCATCACCTCTCTACTTGATATTGTTTGACATTGTAAGGAGAAGTTCTCTTTTGGTCACTCATGTGAGTTAAAGGGATCATTATCAGCAGGTGCTTGTCGCCATCAGTGTAGTGCTATAGTTAAGTCTTAGAGAGTGTGATAATCCATCATGTGGTGAAAATTTAGTTTTAAGGTCACGAGTAATTGCCCGTTTATATTTAAAAGTACCTTTATGTAAGAGCTGCTTTATCGATGAAACACTAGATATAAATTTTAAGGTTTTTGTAGGTGATCACTGCTCAAAATGTTTAAATAAACTAAAGGTAAGAGTTTTTATGTTGTAGGCGAAACATTGCTTCCCTTTCAAGTGTGCAAGCAACAGAAAATGCTGACAGTGATGATGAAGAAGGACAAGCATTTTATGCTGGAGGCTCAGACACAAGGTAGGGGTCCCTGTGACATGCCACAGGCCACGAGAAGAGCAGGAGGACAGATGTTTTGGTGGCAAGGAAAGATAGACTGATGGACTCATTAAGATGTAGGATGGTTTTTAACCCTTTACATGCTAGCATCAGTATGCATTTTTCCATACTGTTCTCTGTACATTTCCTAAGGGTGCTGATAAGGAGAATTTGTTAAACAATCAAGAGCTTTTCTATTGATCATTTCCTTTATTCTTGCAACCTTAATGTGTTATTCAGGGGTGATGTTGTTAAGAGATATTAGATGCCAGTCACTCTTTAGGGTCAAAGGGTATAAGTTGGCTGGAAATTTGATTCAACACATTAACTTTAATTTACAACAACAATGAACAAACATCATTGATTTACAAACTTTGTCAGTTGGAAATGCAATGTTTCCCAACAATTTATTTTTGTTTATTTAGTTGTCATTTTCAATAATTAGATGAACATATATCTATTTTTTGTTTTGTTTTGTTTTTCTTTGCAGTGGACAGCAAATTCTTGGTCCACCAAGAAAGAAACAAACATCGAATGATATTACTCAGGGCATATTTGATGATGCAAAGAGGTGAATTTGTAAATAAATTCATCTCAATTGATATTGTATTTAGTAAATTAAATTCAATCACATCTACTGTACCAAATTGATTAATGAAGAATTAGTATGGTTTTACAATCATTATAAAAAAGTTGCCAGAGGCTTGAAGTATAGTAAAGTGGAACAGTTTTGGTCATTTTTAATTGCAGAATTTTGGGGAGTCAAAAGTCAAGATCTGACTGTATACATTTCTGATTTTTCCAGTTACTATGAAGTCCCTTAAATATTCATTTGATAGGATATTGTAGGGGAAAGTTGTATGATAATCATTTGTTGGGAGAGAATGTGCATAACATGAATAGGATTCAAAATCCTGATGCTTTACATTCTTTTCTTGATTATAGCAGATCTTTAGTTAACTTTTAAATCAATAGACTACTGTATATACATTTCAGTAAGGAAGAGCTCTCTAATAAATCTCCCTCTTTATACTGCAACAGAAAAAAAGTTACAAGGCCCCATTGAGTAGAAGGTGTAAATATTAGCTTCTTTAATTTCATTCTCTTTTTTGTGTTATGTGGATGCTGTGGGTTTGTGCTGTGCCATTTTTTGTTCCTCTCTTGATAGAACCCAAGGTGTGAACTGTTATTT